>NC_085010.1:8646218-8656218 GCF_963854185.1 Sardina pilchardus | reverse complement strand
GTGGAGCCACCACGAAACTACTGCAAAGCATCGACATGGAGCTTAGCCGGGACAATGCTGATGTTGGACGTTTGCGTGCATGGCTAACTTGTCGACTAAAGAAGAAGTATTGTTGGAATTAGACCGAGGAATTGAACAGGGAACTGCTACGGACGATTTGGAAACAGAAATTATGAATACGGAGGAATATAAGGAACGAGTGATCACGATGAGGACGCGTGCACAGAGAGTGATACAAGCTCGTGAGGGCGTGAGTACCCCAAGAAGAGGTATTGTGGATAGAACTCCAATTCAGAACTCTGTTAAGTTACCGAAATTGAGCATTCAAAGATTCAGTGGTGATATAAGCTTATGGAGGGACTTTTGGAACCAATTTGAGACTGCCATTCATCGAAATGAGACACTGTGTAAAACGGAAAAGTTTACTTATTTGAAGTCATACCTCTCTGGTGTAGCAGCCAAGACAGTAGCAGGGCTGATGTTAACCGACAGCAACTATGACCATGCATTGGAATTGCTACATGAAAGATATGGGAGAAAAGACCTTGTAGTAAATGCTCACATGACCAAATTGCTGAATCTGACCCCTGTGAAAAAATCGTCTGACGTTGTTGCATTGAGACAGCTGTATGATGAATGTGAGATCCAGATACGTAGTTTGGAGTCACTGGGTGTTGTGTCAGAGACTTATGGCAGTTTACTATGCCCAATCCTGCTGCAGTTCATACCTGAGGACATAGCTCTTCAGTACAGCAGGCAAAGGGGAACAAGAGATGAATGGAAGGTCTCAGAGGTGATGCAGTTTCTTCAAAATGAGATCCTCAGCAGAGAGAGAACCATGCAACTGACAAGAGGTAACAAAGAAAAAGATAACCAGAGTCTACCTAAGCCATTCAAAAGAAATGATGCAGCTTTTGAGCAAAAACAGAAAAAACAGAGCCTGCCCTCAGCCGCTGCTTTGCACACTGCCAGTCAGAAGACCCAGAACTGTGTTTTTTGTGACGGTGCAGAGCACAAATCAGAACTTTGTCCTTCGCACAATGTAGCTGAGCGGCGGGATATTCTGAAAAGAACTGGAAGATGCTTTGTGTGCCTTGGGCTGAGGCACATAGCAAGAAACTGTAGGGTTAAAGACATTTCATGTAACCAATGTGGAAAAAGACATCACAGTGCTGTGTGCGGAAACCTTAAAGAGCCTATGCCAGTCACCAGTGAAAATGTTGAAGATGTGGTCTCTTCATTCGCTACCCATTCCATGAAAGTCAAACCAAAGAACCAGAGTACAGTGCTGCTACAGACTGCCCAGGCATATGCAGTGGGTCCAGGTGGAAGGATGGTAGTACGCTGCCTGCTAGATGGAGGAAGTCAGAGGAGCTTTGTGTGTGAAAAACAGTCAAGGGCCCTAAAGCTGCCTGTTGTAAGACAAGAGACCTTCAGTCTTCATACATTTGGCTCCACTGCTCCTGTAACAACTAAATGCAACACTGTAAAACTAGTTTTGGAGAATATTTGGAATAAGGGACAGAAAATAAAAATTGAAGCGATCGAAACGCCACAAGTGTGCACTGCTGTGATGAAGGTTCCAGGAGAGCATATCCAGCGTGAACTGGAAAGAAGGGGTCTGCAGTTTGCTGATGCAACTGAAGATGGTGCTGACACTGAGTTGTCAGTGCTAATAGGAGCAGACTACTACTGGACCACTGTGTCCGGCCGTGTAGAAAGGCTCACTGACACACTGGTTGCACTTGAAAGTGTATTAGGATGGTCTGTGCAAGGCCCAATGACAATGTCGAGCATCGCTGAAGCAACGTGTATGCACATTCACATTGAAGAGGAAAGACTGATTTCAAGCCAGCTGAAAGCATTCTGGGAGATTGAATCTCTTGGCATCGCAAAACAAGAGCCTCGTCATACAGATGAAGAAGAAGCTCTTCAAAGGTTTGAAAAAACAACGCAATTCAAGAATGGGCGATATGAAGTGGAGTTGCCGTGGCGGCATGAGAAACCAGAACTCCCAGACAACTACAGAATCGCCAAGAGAAGGTTTGAAGGACTGAAACGGAGGCTGCGGTCCGATGTAGTCTTCTTCCAGAGATACAGTGAAGTGGTAGAAGATTATCTACAACAGGGCATTGCCGAAGACGTGACTGAGGGTGAGTGTTCAACATCAGACATCAAATACTACTTACCTCACCATGCTGTGCTCCGCGAGGACAAAATGACAACAAAGCTGAGAGTGGTGTTTGATGCCTCGTCACACGAAGATGGCTGCCCGTCCCTGAACAGCTGTCTGTTGACCGGTCCAAACCTCAATCCAGATCTGCTCGGCATGTTGATTAGATTCAGACTGCATGAAATTGCATTCATGGCAGACATCAAGAAGGCATTTTTGCAAATTTCTCTTGCCGAGAAAGACAGAGATGCAGTGAGATTTCTGTGGCTCACTGCTTCACCCAAGGAAGAAGCTGGTGAGAAGCTGCGCGTGTTGAGGATGACTAGGGTGGTGTTTGGAGTCTCCCCAAGCCCATTCCTGTTAGCAGCAACAGTGAAGAGACACCTCAGGCGGTATCAAGAACAGCCTCACACTGTACAGCTTATTCAGGAATCATTGTATGTTGATGATTTTATAGCTAGTGTCCGTGATGTGGACGAAGCCGTCTCTGTGACAACCGGAGCAAAGGAAATCATGTCTGCTGCTGGCATGGACCTGTGCAAATGGATGACGAACTCTTCAGCTCTGAAGGAAAGGTGGAAGGAGACACCCATTGGACCCACCGAGGAGCCAGAGGCTCATGGAACAGTGCTGAAGGTACTAGGCTTAGTGTGGAGAACACAGACTGATGACTTTGTGTTTGATCTGAGACCTCTGCTTGAGAAACTGACAAAGAACTGCACAAAGAGAAGCGTTCTCCAACACTCTGCTAGCATCTTTGACCCCCTCGGCTTCCTAACACCTTTTACAATCAGGGTAAAATGCCTGCTGCAAGAGATGTGGGAAAGAGGGCTGAGTTAGGATGAGGAGCTGCCACCTGACCTGAATCAACAATGGAACAGCTGGCGTTCTGAACTTCCCCTTATTCACCAGATCCATATACCGCGATGGTACGGAGAAAGGGATGATGCAAGTGACCAGAGAACAAGACTGCATGTGTTTTGTGATGCTAGCGAGAAGGCTTACAGTGCCGTAGCCTACCTACAATGGCAGGAAAAAGACAGAAGGATGGCTGCTAGTCTGGTCGCATCAAAGTCAAGAGTGGCCCCTTTGAAGAGGTTGTCACTACCACGTCTGGAGCTCATGGGAGCATTGATAGGAGCAAGGCTTGCAAGAAATTTGATAAGCCTGCTGAAAATTGAAATCTATGAACTTCACATGTGGACAGATTCAATGATCGTGCTACACTGGATTCGCGGCTCAGCACACAAGTGGAAGCAGTTTGTTGCCAATAGGGTGGCAGAAATTCAGTCCCTGACTGACCCAGAAACATGGTCTCACTGTAAGGGAACGGAAAATCCAGCTGACCTGCCCACCCGTGGCCAGACTGTGGTGAGCTTGAGTCAGAATCACCTGTGGTGGAAAGGACCTGCGTTCCTGACCTCATCTGACCATGAGGGAGACTCTGATGACCACTCAGTGGAAGACGACGCGGCTGAAGAAGAACTGATTGTAAGTGAACATGTAACTGTACAGTTCAGTAGTGAAGAGCATAAAGCAACAGAGCCGTTGTTAGACCTGCAAAGATACAGTAAGCTGAAGTCAGTGTTGCGAATAACAGCCTGGATAAAGAGATTTACAGACAATACACGCTTAACAGTAAAGAGAAAGGGAGAGCTGACTGCAGAGGAGTTGTGTCAAGCAGAGAAGTACTGGATAAAGTTAACGCAATGCCAGAACTTCAATCCAGAAGTCGCTCTCCTGAAAGCTGGAAAGGCTTTGAAAAAGGACTCAAAGATCAGGGAGTTAAGGCCATTTCTAGATGAGGATGACTTGATGTGTGTTGAAGGCAGGCTGCAGCAGTCGGACTTCAGCTTCAGACAGCAGCATCCATGGATATTGCCTGCGAAGAACAGATACTGTGAGTTGTTAGTTCAGCACAGCCACGAGAACCTGATGCATGCAGGCGTGCGTGACACACTGGTGCAAATAAGAGAAAGACACTGGATAATGAGAGGGAGACAGCTTGTGAAGAGTGTTCTATCAAGGTGCAATGTGTGCAGAAGATTCAAAGCGAAGCCTGTGCAGCAGGTTACTGCTCCATTGCCACGTGACCGAATTACAGAATCCCCTCCATTTGAAGTCACAGGTATAGACTTTGCTGGGCCGCTCTACGTCAAGGTTGGTGGTGTGCTTAGTAAAGCCTATATTGCATTATTCACCTGTGCCGTGACTAGAGCAGTCCATCTGGAGCTCGTCTCCAGTCAAACGACAGAGCATTTTCTGTTGGCTCTGAAAAGATTCATTGCTAGAAGGGGGCTGTGTAAAGTAATTTACTCCGATAATGCAAAAACCTTCAAGCGAGCTGACCAAGACCTGAAAGAACTCTGGAAGGGCATCAAAGATCAGCAACTCCTAGAATACTTCTCAGAGAAGGGTATAATATGGCGATTCATTGCTGAACGAGCTGCCTGGTGGGGTGGTTTCTGGGAACGACTCGTCAGGTCAGTGAAAACTTGTCTGAGAAAAGCTCTAGGACGAGCTTCCCTTACCTTTGAAGAACTGACCACCATCCTGACAGAGGTGGAGGCCATTTTGAACTCCAGACCACTTACCTTTGTCAACAATGACATAGATGAGCCACAGCCGTTGACACCTGCCCATTTCCTTGTGGGAAAAAGACTTACCTCTCTGCCACCAAAGCAGTTTTCAGCTGGCAGTGGGAATACAACACTGAACAGAGAAGAGATGACAAGGAGATGGCGGTACAGGCAACGGCTCATGACTGGGTTCTGGAGCAGCTGGCGAAAGGACTACCTTTTGGACCTGAAATCAGCCCATCGCTGTGACACACCGCAACCTACCTCGTTGAAGGCGGGCGACGTCGTCCACCTTGGAGATAGCAACATGCCAAGACAGACCTGGAAGTTGGGAAGAGTTGAAGAACTACATCCAGGTCGTGACGGGAAAGTGAGGTCCTGTGTGGTTCGCACCTCATCTGGGACTTTGCTGAGAAGACCAGTGCAATTGCTATATCCTTTAGAGACTTGAGTGATGAACTATGGTTCATCGGGGGGGGAGGATGTTGCAACTTAAATTGAATGATATGTTTATTATTGTTGTTAATGTTAAGCACATTGTGTTTGGATTTAGATTGTTATATCATTTGAATATGAGATACATAAATACATAATAGTTTCTTTCTTATTTGATGTAATGCGTGGTTTAAAAGAGTGCAGTAATACTACATTACCCACAATGCAGTTAATTGAATTGACGTCAGTGACGCACTAAGTTTCGTTTTACAGATGCTTGCCTGTTACATGCGTGATTCATGCAAGTAAAGAAAACCTTGTTTGAAGCCGTTGCAGTTTGCCCATTTATTTGCTGGCTAGTCAGATATTACAGAACAGTATTTGGTGCCGAAAACCCGGGATATCTAGTCAGCAAACTACGAACGAAAATGGACGAAGAAACAGACAGATTGGTCAGAAAGCGGCGAGCCATGCGTGGAGCCACCACGAAACTACTGCAAAGCATCGACATGGAGCTTAGCCGGGACAATGCTGATGTTGGACGTTTGCGTGCATGGCTAACTTGTCGACTAAAGAAGAAGTATTGTTGGAATTAGACCGAGGAATTGAACAGGGAACTGCTACGGACGATTTGGAAACAGAAATTATGAATACGGAGGAATATAAGGAACGAGTGATCACGATGAGGACGCGTGCACAGAGAGTGATACAAGCTCGTGAGGGCGTGAGTACCCCAAGAAGAGGTATTGTGGATAGAACTCCAATTCAGAACTCTGTTAAGTTACCGAAATTGAGCATTCAAAGATTCAGTGGTGATATAAGCTTATGGAGGGACTTTTGGAACCAATTTGAGACTGCCATTCATCGAAATGAGACACTGTGTAAAACGGAAAAGTTTACTTATTTGAAGTCATACCTCTCTGGTGTAGCAGCCAAGACAGTAGCAGGGCTGATGTTAACCGACAGCAACTATGACCATGCATTGGAATTGCTACATGAAAGATATGGGAGAAAAGACCTTGTAGTAAATGCTCACATGACCAAATTGCTGAATCTGACCCCTGTGAAAAAATCGTCTGACGTTGTTGCATTGAGACAGCTGTATGATGAATGTGAGATCCAGATACGTAGTTTGGAGTCACTGGGTGTTGTGTCAGAGACTTATGGCAGTTTACTATGCCCAATCCTGCTGCAGTTCATACCTGAGGACATAGCTCTTCAGTACAGCAGGCAAAGGGGAACAAGAGATGAATGGAAGGTCTCAGAGGTGATGCAGTTTCTTCAAAATGAGATCCTCAGCAGAGAGAGAACCATGCAACTGACAAGAGGTAACAAAGAAAAAGATAACCAGAGTCTACCTAAGCCATTCAAAAGAAATGATGCAGCTTTTGAGCAAAAACAGAAAAAACAGAGCCTGCCCTCAGCCGCTGCTTTGCACACTGCCAGTCAGAAGACCCAGAACTGTGTTTTTTGTGACGGTGCAGAGCACAAATCAGAACTTTGTCCTTCGCACAATGTAGCTGAGCGGCGGGATATTCTGAAAAGAACTGGAAGATGCTTTGTGTGCCTTGGGCTGAGGCACATAGCAAGAAACTGTAGGGTTAAAGACATTTCATGTAACCAATGTGGAAAAAGACATCACAGTGCTGTGTGCGGAAACCTTAAAGAGCCTATGCCAGTCACCAGTGAAAATGTTGAAGATGTGGTCTCTTCATTCGCTACCCATTCCATGAAAGTCAAACCAAAGAACCAGAGTACAGTGCTGCTACAGACTGCCCAGGCATATGCAGTGGGTCCAGGTGGAAGGATGGTAGTACGCTGCCTGCTAGATGGAGGAAGTCAGAGGAGCTTTGTGTGTGAAAAACAGTCAAGGGCCCTAAAGCTGCCTGTTGTAAGACAAGAGACCTTCAGTCTTCATACATTTGGCTCCACTGCTCCTGTAACAACTAAATGCAACACTGTAAAACTAGTTTTGGAGAATATTTGGAATAAGGGACAGAAAATAAAAATTGAAGCGATCGAAACGCCACAAGTGTGCACTGCTGTGATGAAGGTTCCAGGAGAGCATATCCAGCGTGAACTGGAAAGAAGGGGTCTGCAGTTTGCTGATGCAACTGAAGATGGTGCTGACACTGAGTTGTCAGTGCTAATAGGAGCAGACTACTACTGGACCACTGTGTCCGGCCGTGTAGAAAGGCTCACTGACACACTGGTTGCACTTGAAAGTGTATTAGGATGGTCTGTGCAAGGCCCAATGACAATGTCGAGCATCGCTGAAGCAACGTGTATGCACATTCACATTGAAGAGGAAAGACTGATTTCAAGCCAGCTGAAAGCATTCTGGGAGATTGAATCTCTTGGCATCGCAAAACAAGAGCCTCGTCATACAGATGAAGAAGAAGCTCTTCAAAGGTTTGAAAAAACAACGCAATTCAAGAATGGGCGATATGAAGTGGAGTTGCCGTGGCGGCATGAGAAACCAGAACTCCCAGACAACTACAGAATCGCCAAGAGAAGGTTTGAAGGACTGAAACGGAGGCTGCGGTCCGATGTAGTCTTCTTCCAGAGATACAGTGAAGTGGTAGAAGATTATCTACAACAGGGCATTGCCGAAGACGTGACTGAGGGTGAGTGTTCAACATCAGACATCAAATACTACTTACCTCACCATGCTGTGCTCCGCGAGGACAAAATGACAACAAAGCTGAGAGTGGTGTTTGATGCCTCGTCACACGAAGATGGCTGCCCGTCCCTGAACAGCTGTCTGTTGACCGGTCCAAACCTCAATCCAGATCTGCTCGGCATGTTGATTAGATTCAGACTGCATGAAATTGCATTCATGGCAGACATCAAGAAGGCATTTTTGCAAATTTCTCTTGCCGAGAAAGACAGAGATGCAGTGAGATTTCTGTGGCTCACTGCTTCACCCAAGGAAGAAGCTGGTGAGAAGCTGCGCGTGTTGAGGATGACTAGGGTGGTGTTTGGAGTCTCCCCAAGCCCATTCCTGTTAGCAGCAACAGTGAAGAGACACCTCAGGCGGTATCAAGAACAGCCTCACACTGTACAGCTTATTCAGGAATCATTGTATGTTGATGATTTTATAGCTAGTGTCCGTGATGTGGACGAAGCCGTCTCTGTGACAACCGGAGCAAAGGAAATCATGTCTGCTGCTGGCATGGACCTGTGCAAATGGATGACGAACTCTTCAGCTCTGAAGGAAAGGTGGAAGGAGACACCCATTGGACCCACCGAGGAGCCAGAGGCTCATGGAACAGTGCTGAAGGTACTAGGCTTAGTGTGGAGAACACAGACTGATGACTTTGTGTTTGATCTGAGACCTCTGCTTGAGAAACTGACAAAGAACTGCACAAAGAGAAGCGTTCTCCAACACTCTGCTAGCATCTTTGACCCCCTCGGCTTCCTAACACCTTTTACAATCAGGGTAAAATGCCTGCTGCAAGAGATGTGGGAAAGAGGGCTGAGTTAGGATGAGGAGCTGCCACCTGACCTGAATCAACAATGGAACAGCTGGCGTTCTGAACTTCCCCTTATTCACCAGATCCATATACCGCGATGGTACGGAGAAAGGGATGATGCAAGTGACCAGAGAACAAGACTGCATGTGTTTTGTGATGCTAGCGAGAAGGCTTACAGTGCCGTAGCCTACCTACAATGGCAGGAAAAAGACAGAAGGATGGCTGCTAGTCTGGTCGCATCAAAGTCAAGAGTGGCCCCTTTGAAGAGGTTGTCACTACCACGTCTGGAGCTCATGGGAGCATTGATAGGAGCAAGGCTTGCAAGAAATTTGATAAGCCTGCTGAAAATTGAAATCTATGAACTTCACATGTGGACAGATTCAATGATCGTGCTACACTGGATTCGCGGCTCAGCACACAAGTGGAAGCAGTTTGTTGCCAATAGGGTGGCAGAAATTCAGTCCCTGACTGACCCAGAAACATGGTCTCACTGTAAGGGAACGGAAAATCCAGCTGACCTGCCCACCCGTGGCCAGACTGTGGTGAGCTTGAGTCAGAATCACCTGTGGTGGAAAGGACCTGCGTTCCTGACCTCATCTGACCATGAGGGAGACTCTGATGACCACTCAGTGGAAGACGACGCGGCTGAAGAAGAACTGATTGTAAGTGAACATGTAACTGTACAGTTCAGTAGTGAAGAGCATAAAGCAACAGAGCCGTTGTTAGACCTGCAAAGATACAGTAAGCTGAAGTCAGTGTTGCGAATAACAGCCTGGATAAAGAGATTTACAGACAATACACGCTTAACAGTAAAGAGAAAGGGAGAGCTGACTGCAGAGGAGTTGTGTCAAGCAGAGAAGTACTGGATAAAGTTAACGCAATGCCAGAACTTCAATCCAGAAGTCGCTCTCCTGAAAGCTGGAAAGGCTTTGAAAAAGGACTCAAAGATCAGGGAGTTAAGGCCATTTCTAGATGAGGATGACTTGATGTGTGTTGAAGGCAGGCTGCAGCAGTCGGACTTCAGCTTCAGACAGCAGCATCCATGGATATTGCCTGCGAAGAACAGATACTGTGAGTTGTTAGTTCAGCACAGCCACGAGAACCTGATGCATGCAGGCGTGCGTGACACACTGGTGCAAATAAGAGAAAGACACTGGATAATGAGAGGGAGACAGCTTGTGAAGAGTGTTCTATCAAGGTGCAATGTGTGCAGAAGATTCAAAGCGAAGCCTGTGCAGCAGGTTACTGCTCCATTGCCACGTGACCGAATTACAGAATCCCCTCCATTTGAAGTCACAGGTATAGACTTTGCTGGGCCGCTCTACGTCAAGGTTGGT
>NC_085010.1:8638718-8641218 GCF_963854185.1 Sardina pilchardus | reverse complement strand
CAGTCACTGAGGCTGTCAGGTATGTCTTACCTGGACGCTTCTCTCTCTGGAGCCGAGGCTGAACTTGTGAACTTTCCACTGTGCCCCTCCCGGATCTTTCCAGAACAGGTCGATGCCTAGGCCTACCTGAACTCACTCTTACACACACATACACACACACACACACACACACAGAAGCCAAAGACACAGGAAAGAGACAAACCACAGTGTTTACCACTTTGAAGATTCAAAGTATTTTTGGTATTTTTAACTTTAAAGAGAATTTTTATCACTTACATCTGATCTCACTACACAAGCACAACTCTGAAATGTGAAACACACGGTGTTGTTTTCTAGTAAGAATAAATAAAACACACCAAGCCACTGTGTTGTTTACCCGTATCTGTGTGGCTGTCAAATCAGAGAGAAAATAGAAAGGTAGGCCTATGTGTCTGTTGCATCCTGCGCCCCAGTTCATTTCAGTTCGGTGTTGATGTAGCTCGGCAGAAGAGAAACACTCCTCTGTGATAATAAATGAACCATTCAAACAGGCAAATGTTTTGTTCACACCTAAAACACTTTCTCTCTCACACACACTAACTTAGCGTGCTATCTTGGCGTGCAGCACTGGGCGACCCTCCCTGCCGTTACAGGGTGGCTTCTCCCCGGCGCGAGGCAGCCGAGAGTGAGCCTGCTTAGCCTTCCCAACCCGCCCCGCTAGCCCTGCAGGCACGGCACAAAAGCGATGGTTATCTCCCATCTGAAATGTTGTGACGGGAGATTATGGTTCACATTTACGATTGCTGGGGAAGACAATGGAACACAACATATTTTTTCAAGTGCTAACCGCATCTTAGACAAAAGCCCGTAGATGCAGGAGGAGAGGCCGTGAGATAACCTTGCTGTTGCCTCAGGATGCATTGCTTTGATTCCTCTCACGTAAGTCAAAGGGTCATCGGTGGAAAAAAGTTATGGCGAACAAATAAAAACACGCGTTAAGGTTCATGCTTTTAAAGATAAGCTATTGGCTAAGATAACGGTTTAATGATGACTGTTTGTTGTTTTTGTTTAACCTAGCAATTGTATTAGCATAATCTGCATTTGTTGAAACAAACGAAAGAAACTGAATTATTATCCAGTCTTATATTTTCTTGATATATTCAAAAAAGAAAAAGAAAATTCAAACTACAGTTATCACAACGTCAAAGTGGTTTGTAAATACACTGATTAAGAGGCAAGATAGATCGTAGGCAATATAAAATAGACTGCTATGACCATTGCAAAATAGTATGACCGCCGAAGTTTGCATGAACTCACGAGTAAACGGACGTCAGGCCTTAATTTCAGCTAGAATTAACATTGCTATAGTTCACATCATACTCCATCTAAGTAGCTACACGTTTGCATCTCTCTTTCCTCTTGAACAACACCCCCATGGAGTCCATGATGTATCTAAAACAGTTCATATTTGCCCCCTAGTTAACAGGGAGCATATAATAACGTTGTTGTCTGTCTTTGTCTCTTCTACAGTGAAGATGTAAGCCTATCATGTCAATCAGATCAGGTAAATCAGATCTACCTCAATACATCAGAATGAACCAATTCTCTCTCTCTCTCTCTCTCTCTCTCACACACACACACACACACACACACACACACACACTTAGAGTAGGCTGTTTTATAGCCTTTAGTCACTAGGCTACTGTCTCCTTAGAATTAGAGGTGTAGCCTACTAAATAAATGCTCAAAAGAAATGTACACATTCATACCAGCACACAGGCCTACCTGACCAATATTAAGCCTATGTTCTAGTATTCTGGCTGTGGATGTGTGTGTGTGTGGGTGTGTGTGTGTTGAACATGTCTATTTAGCCAGCACACATGTAGCGGGAGGATTGTCCCGTCTGGGGCCGTGGCTGCAGAGGTGGTGGCTGTGGTCTTGGTTAACCAGATACTTAGTCACCTAGGCTGTGTCAAACAGGTATTGTCTTTTATTGTAGGCCTATGTGTGTGTGTGTGTGTGTGTGTGTGTGTGTTTGTGCGCAAGTGATGCGTGCATGATGCACGTGTGTGTGTGTGTGTGTGTGTGTGTGTGTGTGTGTGTGTGTGTGTGTGTGGTCTACTTAATCTGGTTTAAACCTTGTATGTGGCAAATTTAGAAATAGTGGCTCATAACCACTGACACAATTTAGTATACTGACACACAAACACACACACACACACACACACACACACACACACACACACACACACACACACACACTGTACACACACATATTGTGGTGTGACCTATGAGTGTGACACACACACACACACTAGCACACAACCCTCTGACAGACTGACACACACACACACAGACACACACACACACTACCCTGGACACAATAACACAACCACTACATATAAAAAGTCATGCCGAAGCAAATTAGCTTCTTTGAGCCTTGTGGTTGCCGGGTGGAATTTGTCAATTTGGCGGCCAGAAGCCACTACAGTCCTTCTGTATATTTGTGGAGCAGGCTTCC
>NC_085010.1:8591218-8628718 GCF_963854185.1 Sardina pilchardus | reverse complement strand
ATAACTCAAAGGCGATGGGGTCAGGTCATGCTAATATAAGTAAGGAAATGTCTCACCATAAGGTTATGGCAGCTGTTTAACTTACATTGTGCAGTTTGAAGTAAAGCCCGCACGCGTTGCAGACGGGATCCCCGTTGGCGTTTCTCCGCCACAGCGTCGTAGTGGTCGTTTGACAGTTCGCGCATGAGGTCCCTGCTCTTCGGGCGGCAGACTGTAGATAGAAAGATAGATAGATAGACAGAGAGAGAGAGAGAGAGAGAAACAGAGAGAGAGAGAGAGAGAGAGAGAGAGCGGTCAATCACTGCGCCATACCAAACCGCATCAAATCACCTATATGATTTTTCCCTGAACATTATCATGCAGGCAGTTTATCATATATCCCACCCTGACTTCCTCACCCTCTCTCCTTTCCTCTCCCCCAGACTGGGAAGTCTGAAATGAAGTTCAAGAAAGACATTCCATAACAGAGCTGCTTTGACGCAGTGCTCTAGCTATATATAGTTCAGTGCGCCCATGCCCTCTCTAACGTAAACATTTACAAAATACACATGAAAGCAGGGGCTTAAAACTCGACCATTAGCCGTGCTGAAATTTGCCCGTTAAAATGTCTAAGTGCGGATCTAACAGTACCTTAGTGTCTAGTCTCAGAGTGCAGGCGTGTTTAAATATCAACCTGACAGTTTATTGAATTTAACCCGCACCCCGTTTTCATTCACGTTTCTAATGGCTTAGAAAATGGTTTAGGCCTCAACCACCACCACCACCCCTCCACCCCCATTTCTTTCTCTTTCTATCTGTCTTTCTCCCTCTCTATCTTTCTTCCCAAATAACACAAGATAATCAAAACAATTAAGATTTAATTCAACACGTGCAACACCCTTTCCTTTTAACAACTAACACATTTTCTCAATATTTGTGTGTTATATCATCCATAGCAAAAAAATAAAATAATAATATGACAATCCAATTAGAAAAATGTGAAGAACTCATAGGCAAAGCAAACGCGGGAGATGAAAGTGTGTGAGATGAGGGGAAATGGGACTCGGAGGCGAGTGTGTTTCAAAGAGCAGTAATAAAAACTGCATTAAAAGGCGATAACGGTGAAGATTAGTCTGACGAACTGACAGGTGCGACAAATAGGTTGCCTATTATTTCTGTGGCGACACCCACAGAATGGCAATTAGCTAACTGAGGTGTGCGTGTGTGTGTGTGTGTGTGTGTGTGTGTGTGTGTGTGTGTCTCTGACGTTATAATCTATGAAGTAATCGATGGGCGCTATGGCTTCAGGGCACTACTATAAACAATGAAAGCGGTGAGACTCTCTCTCTCTCTCTCTCTCTCTCTCTCTCTCTCTCTCTCTCTCTCTCTCTCTCTCTCTCTCTCTGTGTGTGCTGGGCTAGTCTAGTGCCCAGCTGATAACTTATTGCTCTAGTTCGGAAAATAACCACTAACAATCCCGTGCACTAAATTTAGCCTATCATATTTAATTTACATAATTCCCACTACTTTGCAATTGTGCATTACCTCAACATACTGAGATGTTCATATTTCTATACGAACTGGTTATGTTTTAACTAGCCTTCTCTCTCTCCCTCCCTCCCTCTCTTCTTCCACTACACGGGCTGAGGTGATTCCCTGAGCTGTGTAAAGAACAATCTCTAGTCGTGACTCCTGCATGCCCTCCACAACACAAGAGCGCGCGTTCCCTTCACTCGGTTGCGTTCTCCCGCGCGCGCGCTGCCTTCACATGTTTAGGCTGAGGGAAGCGCGCGATGTTGTGAAAAACGACTTATCAGCGCCGGTCAGATATCCGGCAGCTTTTTCCTGGGAAGTCGGGTTTTCACATTAGAGAGAGAGAGAGAGACAGAGAGAGAGAGAGAGAGAGAGAGAGAGAGAGAGAGAGAGAGAGAGAGAGAAAAGGACAGAGAGAGAGAGTTGAACCGCCTGCCAAAATAGCAGCGCAGTGACCGTTTCCATGCCTAGAGTTTCCCCTTTCTACTGTTTGAGAAGACGAGAGAGAGAACGTGCATGCGCGTGCTTTTGGGCTTTTAGTGTGTGTGTGTGTGTGTGTGTGTGTGTGTGTGTGTGTGTGTGTGTGTGTGTGTGTGTGTGTGTGTGTGCGTGCGTGTGTGTGTGTGTGTGTGTGTGTGGGGTTTTCCCTCCGAGGGTCTGGGCACCTCACGCAACCGTCACGGGAAGAATGTACTTCATCTTACACACACGAGGCTAACTTCAAAGTGCCTTTAAGGGGTGGGGGAAAGGGCCATTGCGCAATGACAATGTGTATGTTGACATATTTAACAAATAAAATATGTCTGCAATTATGCCATCAACGAATTGCGTCATGCGTTACTTGTGCGGCCATGTGTGCTGTTTGCCATTCATTTTATGCGTTAGTTTTGTGTTGTGTATTTTTAACATGCTACTTCATGTCTAAATAATAATAATAATAATAATAATAATAATAATAAACAGGTGGAAAAGATTGCAGAATATAAAACAAAAATATGTTATGAATGACAGCTTTGGTACAAATAATATTATTAATAATAATAATAATTAATCATGTGATCACTGCAGTATCTAAAAGAAATGAGACCTGCACTTGGCGAGTCAGTTTCCTGCAGCTAACACTTCTTCCTGGGTAGAAAAAGACAGAGAGACGGAAGCGTCATCAATGCAGTGTGCTCGTGTTCACATACCAGCCTCCTCTTGGGTTTGATCAGGGGCCTATTCTGCCCGTTCATCTTGTGATAGAGGCCGCAGGCGTTACACAAATAGTGCCCGGTGCCGTCCCGTCGCCACAGCGGTGTGGAAGTGGCTCCGCAGTTAACGCACTCTCTACCTTCTGGAGAAATCAAAAGACAACACACGGACGCTTTGTAGAAACCTGGTTGCTTTTAAAGGTATCCTTCCCACAATAAAGAAAACACACACATACTGCGCACACACACACTCATACTGCACACACACACACACACACACACACACACACACACACACACACACACACACACACACATACACACACACACACACATACACACACACACACACACACACTGCACACACACACACACACACAGACACATGCACACACACACACACACACACACACACACACACACACACACACACACACACACACACACACACACACACACACACACACACACCTTTCAAAGGGATCACACACCTGCGTTTTAAATTCATATAATAATATCTGCGATAGTTAAGCATTCTGGCAAGATTTAATTATTAGGAATACAAATATACTCTGCATCCCATGGTTGGGCCTGCATCTCTTAACGGTATGTAAACATCACCAGTTGAATAATAATGTTGTTATTATTATTAATAATAATAATTCTAGTAATAATAACAATTGTGCTCTATAGTGGCAAATACTGTCAAGCAAAAAAAAGATTACACTGATTATCGCAATACATTTGCCGACAAAGTGTCATTATGCTACTGATTCACGATATAGGCTATGCTTGTTGCAAGTAATCTCTTCATCATGGCCACAAATGTCATCATTTAAAAGCATAACATGGCAATCAAGATTATTTCAGTAACACGTTATTTTTATACTGAAATTGTTGTCTTTGCACAAAGAATCTCCCATTTCCCATGGCGCTATTCAGTGCAGTATTTCATGTAATATCGTAATAAATGTTCTTCTTTTAATTTAATCAGTTATTTTAGCTATCAACATCTAAACATAAGAATGAATGGATTTTGTTACATATGTTTCATTTTATGTATTGTTTTTAAAATATTGTTTTCTTAATGTTTTGTGGTGCCTGAAATGTCTGGCTGAACTGAGTTGCTGCGTTTTGCGGCAGGTCTCAGGCTACCCCGGTGAACTGACACTGAGGCCGGGTGAACTCATCCGGCGAACCGGCCAGCCTCGTTATCCCACGCAGCCACCCAGAATCTATCGACGGTAAAAAAAAAAAAAAACTGCGCTGAGGAGGCGTTCAGAGTGGCGCAGAGTCTGCACACATCCGCACTTCCTCCGTGACCTCACACAGACATGCGTCACCCCTGTGGCAGCAGCGGCAGCAGCTCGGATGTGCCAGACGGAGCTGTGTCGACTCGAGTCGAGTCGAGTCGAGAGCAATTAAAGGCTCTTTTTTAACAGGCAAAGATGACTGCGCGTCCAAACCTTTGACAAATATATCGAGGCCTGTGTGGTCTTACCTATAATGTTGTGGACAGACCAGTTTTGAGTCGTGTTTAAATCGCACAAAAACATTATTTGCCAAATAGCCTTGCAAAAGAAAGACAAGGAAAAGGTAGAGTGGAAAAAAGATAAAAATATAGAGGGCGAAAAAAGAAAGAAAAAGAAAGATCACGACGAGTGAAGGACTAACGCCCCCCTCCCCTATTCTCTATTGCTGATGCGAGATTTACAAATGCGCAGTGGTATTTCATAAAGTGTTTTATTTTTTTTGCTGGCATATGATGCACAATGCCACAGACACTAATCTTATTAAAGACAAGCTGGTTCGGCTGCAGTGACGTAATGACCTTTTGAAATAATTACGGTGTTTTGATAACATTCCGCCACGGCCGTGACCCTGCCACGGCTCGAGCTAGTTCGTTATTCCTCGCGATCCCGGGCGCATCCGGACTCTATCGGTGGTTCTGGCGCTGAATAAACAATGCAACTGTCGCGTGCAGCAGTCTGAAAATAATTGGATTAGCTTAAACATATAAACGCGCGAGAGACTGCCACGGACTGAGCGCCAGTGATAGAACTCGCGCTGAGAAAAATAGTTTTGTTAAAAAAAAAGGGGGGAGCCCCCATTTCAGTCGGGCTTAGAGCATCGAGTGCTCATCCGCGAAGATCTGTGGCTGTTTAATAATTTACTGGACTTAATTCCTCTTTGGAGAGCACGAGAACATTAAGTACAATGTGATCAAATGCTCTTAAAATTAAAATGGCATTGTGTCCTTGCGCGAATGCGAGAGATGAGCAAAATCTGTGCGCATTCAGAGCAGGGATTTCTGACTGAAATAATTGGTCTACAATAGCAGGACAGTCCTGTATCTATCGACTTGATGTAAAATAAACTGTAAAACTCATCTTACGATTTGTTACATGTTGAGCACTCTTGAATAACATTTCAGATGGCGGAAATATATTCCACCTCCTTCTCATTGTTGGTGGGTGAACTCTACCATATCACTGACCCATCGCCTCTGCTCTTGGTGATATTTATAATTGGCTATAGGTTACATTGGGTGACTATGCGTTGCCTGTCTTATCTGGCCCGTCCTATCAATGCCCTGGTTGTGACTGAATGTGAAAGCTGCAGCCAGCGAGAGTTGTTCTGGCAGCCCTTATTGTGGTTTTTAAGTCTGAGGCCGAGGCCTCTCTGGCTGCACTGATTATAGGCCAACATGGGATGTTCTTTGTGCTAAGAACGACCAGAGTGTAAGGATATATGGCTGAGGTGTTTCGCCGTACAAAGAATATAACATTTATCAGGGTTATTAAAACTCAACCTTTGTTAACGAGTTACTGTTTTTTTTCCAACACAGCTCACAGTAAGGATAAATTTATTAGAAGTGAAATAAAGCGCACGCCTACCTGAACATGACCTTGTTTTTGGTCTTGTTTTGGAACCATAACTAGAAGTAGACCCACCTATGAGGCTACTGGGTGGGAAGAGGCCTGGGCCGTAATCGGACACATAGGATGGGTAAGTGGCGATGGGGTGATGATGGGCGGAAGAGCCACCCGCTCCGATTGATGCCATGCTTCGACTATGGGACTCCAGTTTCATGCTCTCGGCCAGGGACACTTGGTACTTAATGCATTCTTTATCCTCCGGGCGCACAGACCCGCCTGAGCCCGTGGAGATGCCGGGGTCCGGGGACACGTCTTTGGGAGGAGTCGGGGGGAAGGTAAAGAGGTGCGGACTGGAGTGCCCTCCGGACAGGGAGGAGGACGAGGCCGGGGGGTAGACTGGCAGGCCCCCGGGGGAACCATGGTGCAGCGAGGTCTTGGGGAAAGGGCTCAAGTTCCACGGCGAAGAGCTGTGATGAGGGCCGATGCCTTTGCTGCCATCGAGCCAGGGCAGAGATCCGTGGAGTAAGGACGGGCGACATACCTGACTACCTGTGAACACAAAGCAAGAAGGGGGGAAAAACTTAATAAGACAAGCCTGTGTAGCGGGTGTCTGTGCAACACACTCAACTAATGGTTTTCGACGTGATGACAGGACGAGGTGAGGGCCTACGTGTGCGGCTCGCATTTAAGAAGTTACTGAGCTCTGATAATATCTAGATGGCCTTCGAGCTGCATGCGTTTGCAGCCCTGACCGCGTTTTTGTCTAGCAAATATAAGCATAATGTTGGCTTTGCCTTTCACGTTTAGCAAACGCAAAAGCTGGACTAACTTGTTCTCAATTTGAAGGAAGACACCGCGAATATGTAAAAACGTGCAGTTAAACCCTCCAACAAAGCATTTGCATGTCTATACGGTTGTTTCGCGTCCCAGACTAACAGAAAGTTCAGATTATTGCACACTTAATAGACAATGTCACGCTGACTTTCGATTCTATTCACAAACAACAAGGTTCAACCCGGCTGAAGTACCGAAACTTACACCATTGTATGGTGCAGCTTTTTTTTTTTTCTACAGTAATATGTCAGGAATAGGCTACAGACAGCGTTCGCCGGACCCATACAGCTAAACCGTGATGTGTGTCGACGGTATTCATGCAGTACACACAACACTACGACAAATAATACGTGCACTCGCCCTACTGATCGAGTCGTCGACTGGTATGGAGACCGAAACCTCAATCCTACACTAGCCTACACCCCTGGGTGCACGTCGTTTTAACAGTAAGGTGATGGCACAAGGAAGCCTCCTCAAAGAAACAAGGTCATGATTCACTATGGTTGAGGAAGTCATTTCACTAAAATCCGGCATTTAGCTCTTTCGCACTCTTTTTTATTTATAACAAAATATATAATATAATATTTCATTTGTTACAAAGATGCTGTAAGTTGGTGCTTTACGTAAATTAGTCACGGCGCAGAGATTAAATATGTATTCGGTTAACTCTGTTGTATGTCAAGCCTGCCTAGCTCTCCGAAAGTCTGCTCAGTAAAAGGATTTATAACATGAAGGCCTACATTTATAAAACTTTCAGATAATCACACGACTGTATTTTACCATGCAAGGGTTCGCAAATAAATAAAACGTCTTCAATAGTATAGTATTCGTATACAACTCCCCAGTGCGTAAATCAGATGAACCCAGATAATAATAAAAAAAGAATTGTGAAAGCATTCTCTGAGAGCGACATAAAATTATTTACTGAAGGCAAAATGACACTAGAAGGTTTCGAAACCCACCAAAGAGATGAGTGTAACGCAATAGTTTCAAAAACGCTGCGGGTTTTCAAATGAATTTCTGATATGAGCGAATCAGGTATGACTATTGAAAGGTTACTTTCAACACAGCCACAGTCAATATAGGTGCTTTTTGACAGCATCTAAATTGGCTACAATTGAGCGAATATTTCACGACTAAAAACAGAACATTTTATAGAGCTCACATGCACACACACACGGGCACACTGCTGTGTTTAAACGTCTAAAACACATGGAAGTCAGACAAATGGAAAGTAAAAGCAGGACTTACTGTGTGGCGGCGGTGGATATCTCTGCACGGCCCGCACCGAGTTCCCGTAGTACGACGAAACGTGATTGGGCTGTCCATCGATATTAAACAGTACATCCACATCTTCAGCGAGGGGATACTGCGACGGGTCCACGTAAGAGTGGCCGAGGCCTGGGTGGTGGGAGTCGGGATGCTGCCCGTTAATTACCGCCGGGTGGTGATGGCTCATCCATCGGGGTTGGTCCGCGCTTACTTCCATCGCTTTTTTTCTTAACAAACGTTCATACACACTGGAGAGGACCGAAACGACACAAGGAAAGAAAAAATATATCTGTCCCAAAAAAGTCCTGCTTCGTTAAATCCAAAGGTGTCCGTTGATAGGCGATATACCTTCGATCACCTGGAATTTAATAAAACACAAACATTTACAGTCCGATCCGTCGACCTCTGTCACACACTTGGTATGTTTACATTAAGAAGAAATATCAAAAGCTCTATTAAGGCGCACCAGTTGATGCAATGAATAAACGTGGATGTTGGGATTTGACGTACATTTAAGAAAAATATCGCTGATACCGATAGTCGTCATGAAAGTCCAAGGTTCATATCCAGTTCCGCTAAAAGTTCCTCAACTTTTCCCACTTTACAAACTTCCAAAATTGTTCAGGCGACTCAACAAGTACCCGGTGTGTTTACAGTGTCGCTCGGCCGTGGGTATGGATGCCTTCTCTGCACACTGAGTTGCACCGAACTTTAACTCGCAGATCAAATCTCTGTTTATGCGCAGGAGCGGCAACCCCTCTCCCCTACTCTCTCGCTCTCTCTCTATACTTCCCTCCCTCCCTCTCGCTCTCTCTCTCTCTCTTTCTCTCTCAGTCACTCTGAACTCTCTCCGTCCCGGCAGTGCAGTTCTCTCCCTCCCTCTCTCGCTCTCTGTCTCTCTCTCTCTCTGGCTCTGTGTTTTTTTACAGTGAAGGCATTCTTTCAGGATGGCGCCAGTCAGCTCAGTGTTCGTAGACAGCTGTGGCGCGACGCAACTTAAGGAGGGTCTGCCGGTGTCATCAGCGAGGGGAGGGGCCTGTGTGGCCGCCCGGCATAATTGAATAAAGTGGGCCAGCGAAAGATGACCAGGAACTGCAGCCCAGATCTCTCTCTCCCCCTCTCTCTCTCTCTCTCTCTCTCTCTCTCTCTCTCTCTCTCTCTCTCTCTCTCTCTCTGGAACACACTCCCGGAAACTTTGTTAGATTTAATACTTTTTGCTGACTATGTATCAAGAAATTAAAAATATGAAATGTTTTCAACTAAAAAGAGAGACCTAATAAAATGATCAACACAGACTAAAATAACACTACATTATAACTCTGTGATGATATCAAATAAAAGAGTCGCCTAATGGAGTATTAGTTCAAAGCTGTCTAAATCAACCAGTCGCTGCACATGCCAAAATGCATAAATGTAAACTTCATGCAATACGTTATCTGAAATAGGAGATCTAAAACTTTAATGAGTATTGTTATAGTGTATATTATAGTGTGTGTGTGTGTGTGTGTGTGTGTGTGTGTGTGTGTGTGTGTGTGTGTGTGTGTGTGTGTGTGTGTGTGTGTGTGTGTGTGTGTGTGTGTGTGTGTGTGTGTGTGTGTGTGCGTGTGGCTTGCGTTTTCGTAAAATTGTGACAGTGCGTCCTCTCGTGGTCGGTGACAAACGCGTTGTTATTGCGACTTAAAAGCAGTTGCTCAAAATGGGTCTGCTTCTCATTCGATGGATACACCACACACACATAGCCTACACTCTCTCTCTCTCTCTCTTAATAGTCGGCACGGTTGTGCACGGAGCCTACGGTGTTCGACTCGCGAGTAGTCCGGTTGAACAGAGCTTTTCGTATACCCTCTATAGTTGACCGAAGGGAGCTGAGGAACAAACGGACGCCGAACTCATGATTCATTTAAGAGACTCCGCACATGTAACATGATGCGGTCCCTCGGCTGTGCATTAGTGGCGTGCTTGGTGCGCGCTCCCGAGAGGAGGATATGATAGTGACCTTTGATATCTAATTAAAACGGGTTTCCCCTGGACAGGTCACGGAGTTCCACCCGTGTGCCCCTGTCAGGTGGGCACATTGCCGTGTGTTCTCCACCATTATTCCGCTTCAGTGCGCCATAATGGGGAGGGAAGGGGGGGGGCGCTTGGCCCATTGGGTGGTATTTTGGCTGGCCCGTCCCCTAAGATTGACAATATGTAATTGAGGAACGGGGGGTGTGAGGGGGGGGGGGGGGGCTTTGATGCTATGCAATGTACTAGGATGGCCAGCCTTGGCGACGCCAATGAACGTGACGTCACCAGAGGAGTAAACAAGGAAGAAATTATATTTTCCCCTGTGTGTAGGCTATGTGTGTGTTTGTTGGTGTGTGTGTGTGTGTGTGTGTGTGTGTGTGTGTGTGTGTGTGTGTGTGTGTGTGTTTTTAAATGTTAGTGCAATACTGAACACCAATGTATGTTCTTGCTGCATCAAAACCATCTATGACACTGGTCTGGAAAAAAGCGATTTTTTTCAGAGCAGGTAGACAGACTGCCTCCAACAGCCGTGATGTCCTCCTCAAGGTACCACTAAGGTCAAAGGATATGTGATGGCCATGCAAGGATACAAACGCTATAAATAGCCCCGATATATAATAAGTTCGGAGAGGAACAGCTATGTAGGGTGCACGGATTTCCACAACGTTAGCTATACACATGAGGCTGTCTGTTTGCTCGAAGGGGTCTAACCATGGTAGATATCTGCATGTTTAATGTCGGTTCAGAGATATGGAGCATTGTGTGTATACGAAAACGGACTTTTGCTGACTTGGCGTAACGTTGCAACTATGTTTCCCTCCTCCGAATCACGCCGAAAGGCACTCCTGCCTCTCTCGCTCGCCTGCTCGAGCGAACCGGAGGACTGAACTTGGATGGAAAAATGGTTGGCTACTGGCTCGAGCCGAACAATCCCGCCGTCATTGTCGCGCTGTCAACGGACGCGTGTAATTATCCGAAGGAACGTATTGTGCGTTATTATCCCGAGAGTATGCGTATGAGGTGCTCCTAGGCAACACACAACGCAAAATGTAAACCCCCGATTATGTTTTTTTTTGTTGTTGTTTGTTTCTTGACTGGGAGTTTGAAGGCTTAGCCTACAGTCGGAGACGTGGAAGCTGTCCCGCGCACAGCCGAGTCCCCCGGTGCAGAGTCAGGAGTTTGTGTAACGTGAGCTTATTCCTCCGGCGCAGCAACCGAACGGCTCTGCTTCAAGTGCTGTCATTTATAATCCTCCCCTCTGTCACAACAGCCTGCTCTGAAGGGGGTAGAGCATACACTCAAACACACACATATATATATATATATATATATATATATATATATATATATATATATACACACAAACATTAAAAGGTTTAACTTAAAAAATAAAAATAACCAATATTCAATCAAGATTTTAACGCATCAAACTGTGCCGATACAACGAATGTATCCTGCGTTTACGTAGGCTGATAATGTTGGCTACTATATTGTTGTTGTTGTTTTTTTTTTAAGTGACATTACAAGCAGGCCTGTTGGTTATAGCGGATGCCTAGCCATCGTACACCGTTTGTTATTGAACTATTGGTAGTAATGGCAATAGGCCTGCAGACGTTCTGAAACAAAAATAAATGAGGGCCTGAGCCAGTCACAACTCAATAACGCAGCCAGGCGGGTGTACACTGGTGGCGATTACATTGAGGTTGGAGATTACGCAGATAGTATGTGAATGATTCTGTCAGACAAGCTAGATTAAAATCAGGAAACATCACTTTTTTTCTCACCACGAGCAGCATACTGGCGCTTTATTTTAATGCACCCTGCGTCAGATGCAATTTTAGATAACACCGTTTACCTTCCTTTGAACACATGGAAATGCGCGACATATTTAGCAATTAATAAAACGCCGAATAATAATATTAATAACTGCAATAATAATGATGATAATAATAATAATAATAACTGCAATAATAATAATAATAATAATAATAATTGCATGTGATTACAGTTAGCTTATCTCTTTCTAGCTTATTTCTCCTTGTCATCTTGGCTTGGTGATGAAAACTGGCGGTCGCCCAACTTGCATAATTATTTATACCAAACAAAGATAAGCCGTAGTCTAAAGCAGGCAGGCGTGACGCTTCAACCCCGCTACTGAAGACGAGAGGGAGAGGGAGAGAGAGAGAGAGAGAGAGAGCGAGAGAGAGAGACCTCCTGTATCAACGGTCCGGGAGGCCGAGGCTGCCGCAGCTCTTAGTTTGCCCTGTGACGGGCTCGTGGGTTTACGGTGTGATTCCGCCGACCCAGGTAAAGCTGTCCAAACAGCGCAAGCGGCCCGGGGCCAGGGTGAAGCGGAGGGCACGGCCTCGGGCAAAACCGCTCCACGAGCCTCAGCCTGGCCCCGGACCACCACCGGAATACATTACTGTGATCTAGACGGGGGAGCCGAGATGAAGAGGGAGAAAGCAAGAAAAAAGAAAGAACGATATAAAGAAAGACCTAAAGAAAGAAAGAGAGGAAAGGAAATAACACGAGAAAGGAAGAGAGAAGAGAGCAAGTGAAGAATGAATGACAAAGTGGGGAACAACATGAAGAGAAAGAGAGAGACAGCGAAAGAAAGGAGGCGTGAAAATGAAAGAGGGCGCGAGCGATTGTGAGGTTGCAAAAGAAAAAAAAACTCCAACCATCTTAAGTATGTCACAAGAACCCCATCTCTAGCCATCTGAAAATGACAAAGACTAGTGAATGATGTTTAATGATAAAATCTTATCAATCGCACACAATTAAAAACATTGCTACACTGTACGCCACCGCACGTGTGTTTATCGATGTGGTGTGTTGTGGTCGGTAGGCTACTGAAAAAATAATATATCTGTGTCAAATGAAAATATAGACCAGGATAACTGCACTGATAAAATAGCATAATTTGAAAACATTTTTCTGCAATATTTTCAAAGCCATAATTTCAATAAAATATACAATAATATATCTATAACAAAGATATTTTTTTAAATTGTCGTTCAGGCTGCACTCAACCTCAAATGGGCATATAAGAGGAAAGAATCGTGCGTTTCAATTTTAAGTCAAAATAATTCTTGGTATTGTTACAAATATGATTCAGAGAAAAGTGAGTAATGAGGTTATTAAAAACAAAACAAAAAAACCTTTTCAAGAACAGAAGTCTTTCCCTGTCGCGTCATCCGTGAGAACCATCTTAGATTCTTAGAACATTGTCGAGGGCGTCAAATAGATCATAATGAGAGCATGAATTCTTCCAGGTTTCTTAGAATGATTGACACCGAAAAGGCCGACTCGCTTTTGAGTAGTCGAGGACAGGTTTTGTTATATGTCACCTAACGAGAGAAAAAGAGAACGGATGCACAGACGCGAGGTCAGCCATAACACCAGGGACAGACAGAAAGAGATGCAGGGTGTCCACGAGGCCATACGACTTTATTATCCTTTCGCCATTACGTCAGCCCATTATTGGCTTGGATTGGAGAGAAGGGATACTGGTTTAGCCTAAATATTTTGGCCATTTCTCCACGCATTACAGCACGGCGGGGAACCTATTGTGCCACTTTTGACAGTCAACTCCAAATAGATGACGCAACGGTTTATAGTTCGGCCCGACATCGCTTTCTGATCAGCTCCAATAAATAAACAAACAAAAGCAGGACGTATTTGTATTCAACCTCATACCTTAAGCGTGCATGTGTGTCTCTCTGAGTGTGTGGTTGATTGTGTGTGAACCCCTGCTTCTTTCTCGCATAGACAAGACATGATTTTGAGATGCTACAGGGGCCGATTTCACCGTCATTTAAGATCGTTCAGGCCGCTGATTATTTCAGAGGCCTGGCTTCGCTATCTCCAGAAACAGCTGCACTGCGCGCACTCAGGCGAAATCAAGGGAGCACGGTGCGACTTCGCCTCTGTTCCCGGTCCCAGCGTGTACCGGGAAAACAAACGACAGGGAGCCCCCCTGTCAATGGCGCTCTGTGAGACTGCTTTAATTTCATGTCTTCTTTTCCAACGTGCTGGTGGAGCAGGTTTTTCAAATCAGCTCTCTCTCTCTCTCTCGCTCGCTCTCTCTCTCTCTCACACACACACACACACGCACGCACGCGCACGCACACACACACACACACACACACACACACACACACACACACACACAATCTCTCTCTCTCTCTCTCTCTCTCTCTCTCTCTCTCTCTCTCTCTCTCTCTCTCTCTCTCTCTCGCACACACACACACACACAGACGGAAAACGCAGCTTCAGCAGAGCGGGCTGCTTTTCCGACCCATTGCTGGGCTAATCAGCTGGATTTCACGGGTTAGGGGAGGCAGGCTCGCTCACTTGCAGGTGGTAATAGATCATTAAAATCCTTCATCTTTCCCCCGTTTTCAGAAGGGGAGGAAATTGACAGTTAAAATACAGCCATGAATAGCCTGCCTCGTCGCTTATGGAGAACGCAGCCGGTGCAAGAGGCGAGAGCAGTCAGTGTGCGCGATTTCAAATGAATCGGCACAGGCTGGCCAAATTGAACAGACATGAGACCATTAATGTTTTTAAACGATGCCCGTGTACATGTCACAAAAACGGCGAGCCAAGACAACGTCACGGAGCACGTCTTCACCAAACGCACGAAAAATATTTCATTTTATTTTATTCTATTTTTTTAAATCAGAAAAAGAAAAACAAACGCGTTCTTAAAATTGTTTCAAACATATCGATATTACCAGCAGACGACTCACACGCGAGAAAGACTGTGGTTTGTAAGCGTTGTCTGCGTGGAACAGTCAGGAGAATCAGTGCGAGATTGTGTCTACTCTTAAATCAAATGCATCCAGCGCCACACGGAAACAACATAACATTTCCAACGGCACTAATTCCATACCCGCACACCGAGAAATGTCATGGCCACAACCATCCATGCGACTCGTTACCGGGTGTGTTTTTTTCTCTCATCGACAGAAAAAAATGTGTGGAGGAAGAGGTAAATATTTACTGACCTGTTCAGCGGAGACCGGCGATTGGATTTGTTGTCGTTTTAATTGTTATGCTTTTTTTCTGATCACTTGCAGATGCGCGAGAGAGAGCTGACACACAGATCGAACCGCCGATGGCATTTAGAGAGCGTGCAACGAGGGGAAAAACCTGGGCTCGAGCTGCTACCCCCCACCCCCACCCCCTACACACACCCCTCAGCGCACACACATATACACAACACACACACAGACCAACCAACGCATTCACTTACCGTACTTACTGTATGTTACAGCCGAGCTCTTCCGGGTCGATGCTGGGTGCTGAGGGAAAAAAACACTTAACCTGCCCTCGAGCGAACACAGACACACGCGCGCACGCATACACACACCCGGAACGTGCAGTATTAACACATAACGAGGTCAGAGAGAGAAAGAGTCTGAGAGAGAGAGAGAGAGAGAGAGGGTGTGTGTGTGAGTGAGAGGAAGAGAGAGAGACGGGCCGCGGGCAGATCACGAGCAGGTACAACTACATAGGGTCGCGCGACATTATTCCAGCACCGTTATGCGGACTTTCTTCATGGCACCACGCTTTCCCGGAACGGCTTCCCCGCGCCAATTATACAAATTAATTTATTGCAACAATTTATGGCCAGATGAGACTCTCAAATATGAAATGGTATCTGAACGATCGTTCTGTGGAGGACATGTGGCGACGAAGACAACGCAAACGCACGCACGCACGCACGCACAGACGCGCGCGCACACACACAAACACACACACACACACACACACACACACACACACACACACACACACACACACACACATATATGCTGGTGAGGAATAGTTGTGGTTCGTGTATATCCTTACTTGTTGAGGACATACCCACCCGCTGTGCGTAATAGTTGTGGTTTAAAATTGACAGCCAAGTCAACAAAGCAGTAGACTTTGATTGCAAGATAGTAATATATGTTTTGTTTGTGCAGTGGTTGCTTGATATCGCTTGTAGTAGCCTATGGTGTATATTCTGTTGTTTAAAGATTTGTTATTATTATTATTCCTGGATATTCTTAGTGTTCAATATTTTGATTCGTTCTCATTTATACACTGACGTCAGATTTTACGATACCATTTAGGCCTGATTATTATTTTAGTTTTTATTTTGATTTTAGAAATTAAATAACGTCGTATTCAGTCAAGGACCTATTCCTTGATTATGTTGATGTCAGATAAGAATTATTTCAATTGTGGACCACTGTACTGTAATTCGAACTAAAACAATATCCTATCCATATATTGGGTAAGGCTAGCCTAGGTATTGAACGTGTTTATTATTCCTTGTGCCAAATATTTCCGAAAGAGCGCGTAATTCACGGCCTATTCTCGGTCCAAACCATTCTGCATCTCTAGAGGAATTTGCGACGGACAGAGAAAGGGCCTTATTGAGGCAGTGACCCGCTTTACCGGTCCGTAACATAACAAAGCGCGCTCATGAGCATTTATAATGAATAATACGCCTTGCGTTGTGGGGCTGTGATGATCACTGCATTACAGAGGAGCGGCCTCCTATCACACTGCCAACACGCCCAGCTATCGACGAGAGCGTCTTCTTTCTCCCTTCCAGACAGACATGGGGGGAGAGAGGGAGAGAGAGAGAGAGAGAGTGAGAGTGAGAGAGAGAGAGAGGGAGAGGGAGAGGGAGAGGGAGAGGGAGAGAGGGATGAAAGATCAAGGGAAGAAGGAAAAGACAGGGAATTGTGCTGACATTACAGAGTGTGGTAGCCTATCTCTCACGTTGCGCCCCAAACTCAGAGGGAGCGTAAACCGATCACACCAATATCTATCTTTGGAGGAGAAATTCAATTAAGGCAATAAATTAAAGATAATTGGCTCAAACATCCCTATAAACTTACGGAAGCAGCGAGCCAAAATGTGTCTTTTAAATAAATGAATAATTCAATGTTTCCAGGGCAACAACAGCTCTCATTTATAGAATTAGTATTTCCGTTTTTCTAATAGAATTAGGCAAAACCCCATCCTGATGAGAATCGTTTAATCAGCTCGTTGAGACGTAAATAAAGTGCTTATTGGGGAAAATAAATGCCGTTGTAATTTTTAATGTTAAATTGTCACTAATATGCGTCGATGATGAATGCGCATACTGATGTCTCTGATAGAATGCGCACAAAGGTGACACCATATCATATTCCACAGATAATTATGACATATTGTGATTGCAATACAAATATTAATAACGCCTGTAAAAGTAAAAATCTGTTGGAATTAATTCATTTTGATTCGTCTCGGATAAACCATTAGATTTGACAGCATTAAATTAAATTAAATTTCCCCTTTCTCTCCTTATCAATTATTTGTGAGCGTTCAAGGAGATTTGTGATATAGGCTAGCTAGACGATCAAGGTAGCCCATAGTAGCCAAGGATAGCCTAACTAAGACACCTTTTGTACCATCATCTTTTCCAATTACAGTTATTTGAATGTTTTTGGACAATGCATTCTCCTTGTAGTTTATGGCCTATCTTAAATAGGCATATGGCCTACACTTGATTATTGTTATTATTGAGCCGTGATTTTCTAATAGGCTGAAATGTGGATCTGGTGGAGAGTCATTTCTGATAAGGCTTGCAGGCTTATAGGTCGTCGAAAGAGAAAAGAGGACAAGTCCGCATGCACCTCACTCAGCGCGTCTCTCCCTCTCTCTCCCTCCTCTCGAGCGAACGTTCTGCGGTTGCCATGAAATCGCGTGATTAATGTCGGAATTGACGTGAGCTGTCGCGTGACAGCGCGAGCTTACAACAGCCAAGTGTAAACCTTGGGCTTGATACAAGTACACAGTTGTGTTTATTCAACTAATTTATTTATTTCTGCTTCTTGATATTTATAACTCTCAATCTTATCGGTTGATAGAGTGAGGGATTATGATCTCACGTCCATAAACCGATTAATTTTGCCACCAGAAAACGCAGTGGCCTGTTTAAACATTGGCAGCCTTATATGCCGCTCACGTTAATTGTTGGTCTGGATCCTGAGTTCGCTTTCATATGCTCTTCGGCGTGGTAATTTATCGCGTTTTCGCCATCTTCTCGCGTTATCGGCACACGTTGATCTTTCTCCAATTAGTCACCAGATTGTTTTATTGTTGTCATTATTGGGGGGCCTGGAAAAAAGAGATCAAACCCAACCTCAGGATCAGTCAGCACCCACCCTAAACCAAGCCAAAAGCCCAACACACATTAAAATCTAATGTCTCACATTCTATAGCCTATATTTGGCTAAATTGCTTCGTTAAAAATAATGTTCCTTTCTCGCTTTAGCAGAAGTAGATAATCGGTTGGACTATATGACCTTCCATACGCACAAACAGCTTAAATCTTTCGCTGTTAGGAATGTTTGTCTCTCCATTTCTCCATTTCCTCCCTCTATCTCGCTTTTTCTTTTTTGTGCGTCCGTGTGTTTTATTATTGCCTGGCTGTGTGTTCCCAGCGTAAGCTGGTGTCTGTGTGTGTGTGTCTGTGTGTGTGTGTGTGTGTGTGTGTGTGTGTGTGTGTGTGTGTGTGTGTGTGTGTGTGTGTGTTTTCTTTCCCCTTTTTTTACGGCGGCTTCTTCCTCCGATTTGATTTTAAAATATTAGGCCGAGGTGGGGAGAATTATAAACGACTGCTCGCTTATCTGCCCGCCTCACAGATCCGGGATCACAGAGGCTGATTAAGAAAGGAGTCGCAGCCCGCGCTAGAGTCATAATGACGGCGAATAATGAATCCTTATCTCCGCCGCACAGATTATCTGCCTTTCACCGCGCCATGTTTTGTTACATGGGATAATTTATTGCATCTCTAATACATCACAATGAATCTGATGGTGGGGAGTGATGGCCAATGTTGTGAGAGAGAGGGGGGGCTTTTTTTTTATCCTAGGGCAGTGAAATGCCTTTACGATTTTTAATTGGTAAAATATAAGGGGGGGGGGGGGGGGGGGGGGTTAGGAGGGGGTATTGAGGGACGGAAGGAGGGAGGGGGGTGTATCTGATATATATAAAAAAATAAAAACGCCGAGGTAATCTTGCCTTCTAGTGTTCCGCTGCCATACTGGTCTATAATTAGTGTGTCAATTTCAACCTGGAATTAACAAGATCGACCCGCCATCGCCGCGTGCGCGTGCGTGCTAGTGGAGGCAGGCGCGAGATCCTAATTTCGCATGATTTATTTTTCACCACGAGGAGATAATTAATCATAAATACCGAACACAGAGCGGGGAGGACGAGATAACAAAATATTTGCATCTAAAAAGATTCGATGGAGCTAATTCGCTTTCACCCATATCCCCCCCACCCCCAACAAACCAGCCCCCTCCAAACCAAACCGTCACTGCAAACCTCCAAGATTTTTAATTTTCCATGATTAATCTTTAGCGAAATATCATTAATCATGAAGTTGGAGGGAGAGGGAGGATGTGTATTATAGAGAAAGGGAGAGAGGAAGAGAGAGGGAGAGAGAGAAAGAGAGGGGGAGAGAGCCAGTTGCGGATCAGTAAAGATGCTGGACTCGGTTCCCTGGCTGCTGCCCAGCTCGCCAACCCGGGGAAGAGGCTTTGTGGAGTGGGGTGGGGGTGTCGGGTAGGAGGAGGCTGGGTGGGTACCTGTACTAACGAACGGCAGCAATTACACATATCATTATGATAAGAATATCGTGATATTGTGATACTGCAATAGCCTCGGCCTACGAGATAACGGATAGAACATTAGATAAAACATGTAAGCGAGATTTTTATCGACCCCCGAAATCATGGTATTACCATAAAGTTCCACCTTTATCAACGCCAATTAATCCTAAATAATAATAATAATAATAATAATAATAATAATAATAATAATAATAATAACAATAATAATAACAATAATAATTCAATGGGCTTTATTGTTGCATGTGTAAAATTAACCTACATAGTGTTGTAGGACACTGTCGCTTATGCACCTAGAGATAATTTCACCAACATATTCCATGCAAAAACATGTATTATTATTATTATTATTATTATTATTATTAATAATACTACTACTACTAATAACTATATTAATATTATTATTAATAATAATAATAATAATAATAATAGTGGATTATTTGAGAATTCTTGTGTAGCCCATGTACAGTCCCATTCATTACAATACTCTTTGGGCTTTTCTTGCCCTTTTTCCGGATGTGCTCTCCGATCCGTCAGTTTGCAATGTTCTGGCACCACCACCGAGATTCTATCATTTCTATTTGTCCGCCATCCATCTTTTCTACCAAGGGAGGGAACAGAGACAGAGAGAGAGAGAGAGAGAGAGAGAGAGAGAGAGAGAGAGAGAGAGAGAGAGAGAGAGAGAGAGAGAGAGAGAGAGAGAGAGAGAGAGAGAGAGAGAGAGAGAGAGAGAGAGAGAGAGAGAGAGAGAGAGATTATTTGGTTCAGAGAGACTCTAGGCCCTAACAGACTGCGGTGGCTAGCTTGCTGCATGTGTCAAGTGTTTTGGGAAAACGAATTGACGTTTATCATTGCATATTACCCGGCCCGCGTTATCACTAAGCAGCATTCTGCAAAGATGGCAGAGATGATTTTTATGCACCCCCTCCCCTCCTCCTCCTCCTATTTTTGTTTGTTGGGAGCCGAAGAGGGGGGCTATGTACGGACACACGGGAGGAGAGATAGATGAAGAGATAGTGACGAGTAGATTGGCTAATGAAATGGAAGACAGGGGAGCAGGAGACAAATACCCGTCAGCCTGTTCAGGGGGCTCTCTAGAGACTCGCGCGCACAATGGCTGGGGCGTTTATCTGCTCCAGAACGTGCTCATCCCGCGCTAACGAGCCGTTTATTAAAAGCACCCATCGCTTAACCCCTCCGCAAAATGGCTTTCTGATCACTCGGCCCCCCACATCGAGAGAGAGAGAGAGAGAGAGAGGGGGGGAGGGAGATGGAGGAAGGGAGGGAGGGAGAGAGGGAGAGAGGGAGGGAGAGGATGAGGGAGCAGGAATCACCTGTAGGCGCTGGCAGTCAAAACAATAGTCTAGTACGTCACAGTCTAGAAGGCCTACAGGCTCAGGAGCGGGTTTAGTAGCCCACTTATCTGTCATCTGCCCAGAACACCATATAGGGTTTAAGGTAGACACCAGCTAGCTGATATAAGGTATTATTCCAATATGTCTGAATCTATTGTGCCTGACATCTCCATAACGGCAAAATATTTCGCTCTCTCTCTCCATCTTAGACTGTCTGCTTTAAAAGTTCTCCTTTTCCCTCAGCCGAGGAATTCGTTTAAGCATTATTAGGGGGCTCTTTAAGCAGCTTAGTCAATGGCTGTTTGTGAGGATTCTTAGAGCCTTGAAAGAAAAGCGGGGAGAAAATGGAGTCTGCCTGCCTAGCCTGCCCGCCTGCCTTGCGGTCCGGACTTGATTTTCAATGCAATCTCTGGAACAAATAGCGAACATTTAACGTTTACACCCTGCCTGGCGACGAGCTGGCTGGGCCGGCTCGAGCGAGTCGGGCTAAAATGACCGTTGGAGCCTTTGGAGAGCGCGAGCCCCCGGCTATCGGGTTCTCCAGATCCCCCCGCGCGCACGCGGCTTCGATTTCAGGCCGGGCTTGTCCGCGTTCTGCTTTGCTGCCGCGCGCCTTTAAATGAGTGTCAAAGAGGCAAATATCAAATAGCAGCGGGTCAAGCCAATTTGAAGAAGTTTTTTTCTCCCTCTCCCTCTCTCTCTCTCTCTCTCTCTCTCTCTCTCTCTCCTGACTAGCCCCCTCCCTCTTTTTCTCAATCCTACACCGGCCCCGAGAGTGAGCTTGTGCTCTCCGAATTAGACTAGACAAACACCAGAACTGAGACTTCTTGTTGATGACTGGAGGGGCACCCAGTCTTGGGGTGCGGTGCGGAGACTCCATTATTCTGATCTGCTCTGCAGTCGGCAGAGGTCTAACACAATCTACCATCAGATTATTAAAAAGATAATTACCCGCACTAGCAGACAGGCAAACGAGGTTTCAAAAAAAACATGGACATATTTACAGGTCATAGGCTATACATTTTGTAAAAGTTGAACAAATAAAACCCATTCATAAAAGGTCAACGAATAAGGCTTAATTAAGGAACAGTCTTGCCACAAAGAGATGAGTCTATGCGGTGACAAATAACCTAATCTATCTCCAGTATAATCCAGATTGGGGTCCCTTATTTAGAAAACTATGCATTTACTAATCTGCGTAATTGAAATATCTCTGGCCTTGTGAGTATGTCAAGGCCAATCCTGTAAAATAACGGATTTTGAAAGAGGGACGCACCCTTCCTCGCGGTATTCTGAAGCACCAATTCATTATCAGTGTTATAAAAATATAAAATAGTCAGAGGCACCTTTGGCAGTAAATATATGCTGCGTTTCAAAATACAATTTTGTCGAAGAGAAAAAAAAGGCGTGCGGTTTGTGAGTTGGGTTTTGATTGACACCCCGTCCCTAGGATCATGCTTTAATCCGTGCCTCTCTCCAGCCTTTTCAGAACTCATTTCTCTGCGCGAGATGGGGACTCTGATGGTTGCCTGGGAGACGGCGATAGTGCTAAGCCATTTCCATGTCTGCGCGCGGAGGCCGTTATTCCGCGTGCATAGCCCATTTGCAACAGAGGTCGTCACAAAGTCATCCCCAACACCGCGCGCATTTATGATGACACTTTTCTCTCCTCTCACGCCCCCCCTCCTCCTCCTCCTCTCTTGATGAAAACTAGTGCGCGCGCGAACACAACATCAGCATCTGATGACGTTCCCTCGCTCGCGCAGGAAGGATGAACTGCCCTTTCTGATCAAAGGAACCACTGTGCGCTCGCGGCTGGGCTCGTGTAGGTGCCTTTATGCCCCCCTCCCCCATACACCCACACACACACCTCTATAGCGCGAGGAAAGAAATGCCTTCACTTTCAATCAAAATACTGCAGAGAGCGCGCTCCATTCTGACATTTTATATCGCTGATCTATGTGGCCTTTTTGAGAGAATAATGCATATTGCATGATTCCAAGGCATGCCGGGAAATTGAATAGGCTCAGGCGCCGTCGCGAGCTCCACGGTGTCATGCGACAAAAAAAAGCCCGATAATGCAGCTCGTGCCAGGGCGGAGGTGTTTACCTGTGGTGTTGGGTTGCGCGCGATAATTAAGCTTATTTATTTACCCCGGCCTCGGGAGAGGAGACCCTTCTACACTCCCCACCCCCCCCTCCCCTTGTCCCTCAGCACGAGCAAACCCTCGCCCGTCAGGTCACTCAACGAGTGAGTCAGTCAGTGAGCGACTCTCGCGTTCAATCCCCTTCCAAACCGGCTAGCCGCACCAAGAGGAACGGAGATCCCCGCGACCGATCAAGCAAGAGTCGCTGATTGAAGGTTACAAAGACATAAGTCACACACTCTCTCCTCTCTGTTTCACTCACGCGCCAATGTCAATTTACAGTGCGCGCGCACGACACAAGCAAAAAAAACAAAAAAAAAACAATCACACACCACTCTGCGCAGTTACTCCTGTTTGTTTTTTACTTTTTTAATAACAGCAAAATAAACTTTTTTTTTTTGATGTGAGGCAAAGAGGGGGGTTTGAATAGCACGCGAGTCGTCAAAGGCAGATATAGCCGCCATTAAGCGCCCGTAGTTAAATAATAACCTATCTCCACGCGGCACCTTTTTCCACTACGTCTCCATCGCCTCGAAACCTGCTTACATGAGCGCCACGTACCGTAGTTCTCAGTTTAAGGCCATTGATTAGACTGTTCAAACATTACGCGAGTGCCTTCTAATTGCAAGATGACGCTCGAGGTGGTGGAGAGAAAAGGGGAAAGAGGAAAAAAAGGCGCGAAAATAAATAAATATAGTCATTAAAAATGTATTTTAATTTCGCCCCGGCGCCGCCGTCGCGTCATGTTTCTAATTGCTTTTGAAGTCTGTCGTTTCAAAACAATTGATAAAGGAGAGCGCCCGCGCCCGCGTTACCGGGAGATAAGCACGAGGTGCGGCGTGTACAGTAGCACTCGTAGCCTCAGATAATAAGCGCCGTCAAGCACTCACGGGGGAAATAGCTCACAAAATTACTAAAAAGACACGTGTTCAAGAACAGAGGTGCCATCTTAGTGTTTTCCCCTTTTTCTTTTTCTTCTCTTAATTCAAGCTCGGGGCATCTCCTAAAAATCTACGTTTGGCTGATAACTCGGCCTGTGGACGCAAAACTTTCTTTGAAAAGCGAGAGAGATTGTGGGGCTTTTTCCGTGCGCACATCTGCATTCCCAGATAATTCAAGGGGCAAAATAACATTTGAATACAATTTATCATTTTTTAAAATATTCAATAGTTTCCCTCACACACACAATGCCTTAGAGTTTCTCGTTTCAGCTCCAATCTTGAGATGAAAAACTTTTGTAGCCGTCAACAGCGCAGCCTACTCTCTTTCACTCAATAGCCGCGGCCTACCCAAGAAGAAAGCGCACGGGTGAACGAGAGCCTTGGCTTGATTATACCGGAGCATTGTAACACCGGGCCTGCGTGACCTGCCGCACTCCAAAGCACAATAGAAGACAAAAGAAATCACCTATTAATCCATTAACGGCTTATCAAAGCACCCCTCCTATCAGAGCCTGCTTAAAAAAGAACACAGGAGACGACCTATTGCACTGTTTTATACTCGTCAGCCAATTCTGCACTTTTCTTGTCTTTCTTCGATACATCAAACATGACAGTAGTTTAACTAAGGGGGGGAAGGACACGTGAAGATGATCTGAAATAGACGAAATCCATGCAGGCCCTAGATGACTGTTCATAATCCCCGATCCAATGTGGGCAGTAGGCAAGTACAGGCACGGGAAGTGACTGTATATTTTGACAAAAGCAGCCTCAACATCTCATTCCTGCATGCTTATTAACTCAGACATAACTAATGGCTCAGATGTGGACGCCATAAAGACCTCGGAGTGTATAGAATAGTCTATTATGAATTTCATAGCCCGGCAGGGGGCGTGCGGCCTTTTGAAAGAGTTTGATTTTAATGTAGCTATTAATGTCCGCATCCACGAGCCGCCACGGTTTCCCGCGTATGGATGCCGGCGCGCGCAGCCTGACAGGTAAATTGGTTCTTTTTAAACCAAAGCACGCGGTGATTCCGCGAGCTCATTTCTGAGGAGACATTTTGTACTCGGTTTCTGACGGCGTCTATGAAGTTTTAAGAGTTTTTTCCCCCTCTAAAAAAGAAAAAGAAAATGTCAACACTATGATCAGCATTGGAGAAATGTCATGGCTGGGGATTCTTCCTAAATTTGGAAATGATTGAAAAAAATCAAACAAGACTTGTTTGAAGACAAGACAAATCAAACAAAATGATAAATGAGTGACTAGGGGAAAAAATAATCCTCTGCATGCTTCTGCATTGATCCATTATCTGCAGCTTCTAAAACATCTCTTCCTTCAACATTTATAATGACATCTAATAATGGACCTGTCATCAGCCATATCATTTTAAAATGGGCTTTTAAAAATACAAAAAACAATATATATAAAAATATGCTATATATATATACACACACACACACTCAGATGGAATAGGTCTACTGATAATGAAAGCATACTTAGGCTACATAAAACAAACCAGAATCCATGACTACCGCTAATAACACAAGAGATAACACACAAAACGTTTTACCTAAGAGGCTCGTGAACAATCGGGTTTGCATGTCCATCTGCTACAGGTGAAAACAGCCACTGAGCAGTTTACAGCTGACTGATCTGGAGGGGACCCATTTTACGGACGGACACAGACCCACCACCTGGGTTGTGTTTCGGTTAAAGTGTCCTTACTGAAAGCATAAGTGTCTGGCTGAATTGAACCGGGCTGCTGGCAGTGATTATGCTGAGAGAAACTGGTACAGCGGTTTTAATCAAGGTTAACAAAACAAATCACCCACCATCCCAATATACGCACACGCATACACACGCGCATACGCACACACACACACACACACACACACACACACATACACTCTTCTGAAAATGAGAGAACACAGACTACATGTGAACTGAGGGATAGAAATGAACGGTAGATTAAAAAAAGAGTGATGATGAAAGAGAGAGAAGTAAGGCATGGACGCAGGGACCGAGAGAGAGAGAAAGATAGGGAGGGAGAGAGAGAGATAGGGAGGGAGGGACAGAGGGAGAAGAAGAGAAAGACAAAGAGAGTGTGGGTATCAGAGAGAAATAGAATCTAAGAGGGTCACTTTGAGTTCATGACCTGTTCTGATGCATTCTGACCTAAAGTTAAGTCTGATGAAACAGGTGTGAGAGTGTGAGTATGCGTGTGTGTGTGTGTGCGGAGCTGCAACAGGGCGCTTGGGAAACGGCTCATATTTGCTGCCATGAATGCACAAAACAAGTGTGTATGATGGACTATGGTTGCAAGCACAGGTGGATAGGTGCATATATATATATATGTGTGTGTGTGTGTTTATAATATACGTTTGTGTACATTTGGAAGCTAGTATGTGTGTTTATGTGAGAGTTACACACAAGTGTGTCATAGAAAGAAAAATAATTGAACACAGGTGTGGATATATATGCATACATGTAAATGCATGTGCGCGTGTGTGTGTGTGTGTGTGTGTGTGTGTGTGTGTGTGTGTGTGTGTGTGTGTGTGTGTGTGTGAACACATGGAAACAGGTATGCGTGGGTTACATCACAGACATAAAGGGGGAAATTAAAAGCCGTAATCTTTCCATGTGGAAAGCATTTCTCTTATCAGCTGCACTAGAGAGAGAGAGAGAGAGAGAGAAAGAAGGAGAGAGAGAGAGAGATGGAGAGAGAGACTGAGAGAGAGAAAGAGAGAGAAAGCGCTACCGTCTGTCCTGCCCCGGCACCCCTTTTCGCTTTGAAACAAATAGCACATAACTGCTGACCCCAGATCAGGGCCGTGCGGCTCTCTTTGATTGGCCCGTTATCGGGGGGACGAGATCGGCCGCCCAGACACGGGGACGCCTCGGCCCGTCCCATATCTCCGTTCCCGAGGCTGATTACCGGGAACATGACGTTAGACGTTAGGTGTGTGTGTGTGTGTGTGTGTGAGGAGGTCAGAGACGGTCATGACTGATGTGGGCAGAGGTCAAAGGGAGCAATGAGTATTTGCATAAGGCTCACTGACGGACCTGCATGCACACACACGCACGCACACACACACAGGGAGTCACACACACAGGTGCGCGCGCGCGCACACACACACACACACACACACACTGTCCATCTGAGACTGTGAGACAGAACAGAAATGCAGGTACACAGAACCGACAGAAAGCTCAGGGACAGGACATTCCCTTGTTCGCTGCCTCACACACACACACTTTTGCATTAAGCTCACTGACAAACACTGGCTGGCCACAACACCAACACACACACACACACACACACACACACACACACAAAGTGGAAGAACTAAGGAGCCTCCATCCCACATAATCGACTAATCGAGAACGCAATTAACATTAGTTAACTTACGAACGCAGGAATAACAGAAGAAAAATGATGAACGTGAGTTAAAAGTGAGCATGAGTGTGTGTGTGTGTGTGTGAGTGAGTAGATGAGTTCCAGTGGAAGACCCCCCCCCCCGGTGAAGTCGTATAACGAGATAGTATCAGTAGCCATGGCGACACAGTCAACCCGCCCCCCCTCAGAGAAATAAAAACGCTATTACCTTCCTAATTAAAAAGGAGACATTCACGCGCGAGAGAGACCGAGAGGCATCCCTCGCTTTTTTAAAATGGGGAAAAAAGAAAGAGAAAATAAAGAGAGAGAGAAACAAAGAGAGAGAAAAACCTCGACAATGTTTTGGGTAAAAAAAACATCTTTACTCTCCAAATGAGATGAATCAATTGAGGGGGCCCACCAGAGGAGGTGGTCCACTTTAACAACATATCTGTAATTGGGGAAAAGGATTATCCGCACACACACACACACACACACACACACACACACACAAATTCGAACTGTGGCAGTCAATACATAGTGAAAGTAAGACATTACAAGATTCCTCTTAAAAACATCCAGAATAAAAAAGAAAATATGAAACTAATGAATGTGACGTTCAGTAAGGTTAAAATCAGATTGTTTTTGTTTTTGTTTTGTTTGTTTGTTTGTTTCCATGGGTTTTCTGCACAACAACAACAACTACTAAAACAGATACAGGATATTTGCTCTCTCTCACACACACACATACACTCACACGCACACGCACACGCATACAAACACAGACACACAAGCATACAAACACACACAAGATCGATGGTGGGATACAGGAATGAATGACAAAACATTTTTTCCAGCAAATTAGAGGAATGTCAAAGGCCTCTGAATGTGTGTGTGTCTCTGTGTGTATGCGTGTGTGTGTGTGTCTGTGTGTGTATGAACACACAAGAAGATTGAGTTGTATTATAACAATATTGAAATAAAATCTGATTGGAAAAGATAAAAAGTGTGTGTGTGTGTGTGTATGTGTGTGTGTGTGTGTGTGTAGAATACAAATGAAAATGAGTTGTTTGTACAAAACAGATGATGTTGTGAGCGTGTGAGAACATATGTTTATGTGTGTATGCTAAAATACAAACATGTGTATGATCGTGTCTGTGTGTGTGTGTGTGTGTGTGTGTGTGTGTGTGTGTGTTTGTGTCTGCGTGTGTGTGTGTGTGTGTCTGTGCATGCATATTTACATAAATCTGCATCTGGTGTATAGGCATGTAGCTTTAATCCATGTTTGTGTGTGTGTTAATAACATGTTTGGTGTGTACTTGAGGTGTGGTACAGGTGTGGATGTACGTATCTGCAGTGGTGTGTGTATGTAAGTGTGTGTGTGTGTGTGTGTGTGTGTATGTAAGTGTGTGTGTGTGTGTGTGTGTGTTAATAAGATGTTTAATGTGTATGCGTACTTGAGATGTGTGTGTATCATCAGCACAGGTGTGGTACAGGTGTGGATGTACGTTTCTGCAGTGATAAGGTGTGTGTGTGTGTGTGTGTGTGTGTGTCAGTTGGCTTTGCGCCTCCTCTTCTTCTGTTTCTTGTCGGTCTTCTTGCCGGCACACTTCACACAGAACCACTGCTGGTCCTCTGGGGGCGGAGTCAGAATGCCCACGCACGGCCTACACACACACAGGGACACACAGAGGGACAACGTGAGAGTGTGTGTGTGTGTGTGTTTGTGTGTGTGACAAAGAGACTTTTAAAGCAGAAAGCGTGTGTGTGTGTGTGTGAGAAGAGAGAGAGAGAGAGAGAGAGAAAGAGAAAGTTTTAAAGCAGAAAGAGAGAGTGTGTGTGTGTGTGTGTGTGTGTGTGTGTGTGTGTGTGTGTGTGTGTGAAAGAGAGAGCGTTTTAAGCAGAAAGAGTAAGCATGTGTCTGTGTGTGTGTGTGCGAGTGGTGTGAGTGTATGAAAGAAAGAGTTCTAGAATAGTAAGAGTGGGTGATTGTTTTAAAGCAGCGGAAAGAGTGAGTGTGTGTCCGTGTGTCCGTGTGTGTGTGTGTGTGTGTGTGAAAGACAGAGAGCCTTAAAATAGTAAGATTGATTGAGTGTGTGCGTATGTGTGCGAGACAGAGAGAGTTTTAAAATAGTAAGAATGTATGAGTGCGAGTGTGTGTGTGTGTGTGTGTGTGTGTGTGTGTGTGTGTGTGTGTGTGTGTGCATGTGAAAGAGAGTTGTACAGCAAAAAGAAAGAGTGGTCCGAGTCAGAAAAAGAGAGAGAACACAAGGGAACCACAGAGGCAAAGAGAGAGAAAAAATAGAATCCAGAGATTTCTGCAGTGGGAAAAGGAATGGAGAGAACCAAGGACAAAAGCAGAGAGAGAGAGAGAAAGAGAGAGAGAGTGCATGTGTGCTTGTGAGAGTGAGAAAGAGAGAATGTAGTCCCTTTCCCACATGAGCGAGACATCCGGATGTCAAACGGATATCAAACGGGTGGCTGTATGTGGGAACGCAAAACTCGGGTATTTTCTTACCCGGAACTCACCCTACTAGCCCCCTAGTACTACTTCTAGATGTTACCCGGGTGCGCTTAGGTGGGAACGCAGCCGGCACAGTTCTGGGTAGAGATGGGGGGCGTACCGATGACGTATGGAAATGCGTCTTTGCAGCCTGCTTGCAGCGCGAGGCAGAAAGTACAAATTGCCATGGTAACAATAAACATTGCCCTACGAGTATGAACACAAACGAGAACACCGGAGTACAGAAAACAGTGACATTTTGTTGTGTACGTACAATAAAAATTTAAACTGCAATCAGGTTGTTGTGTTTGTTGCGGGACAGGCAGTATTATCCTTGCAAACGTGAATAGCTTGAAGTGTTGTCGATTAGCTTGCAAAGCTGTTTATTACAGTGGTTAGCAATTAACAGCTAATAGTTAACGTCGCTGTTATTTAGCATTGTTGCTTTTTGTAGGAGTTGGGAAGGAGCCTCAGACCTCTGTGTGCTGTTTATATTTTCCAGGTGTGTCATTATTTTCTATTAATTTGTTATGTTGGATGTTTATACCAGAGAGGGTTGAAGTAGAGCTTTGTTTATAGCCTACTGCGGTCGTAGGTTAGCTATCTTTTCCTCTATGCTAGCTCCCGCTGACTAGCGAGCTAACTACTTCTGTTGTTTCATGATGTTTTGGATCTGATGTAAGTTCGCATCATCCAAGCAACACAGCACAACAACGCATTTATTTAGCGTCATCTCCCTCCCCCTGCAAGTGCTGACATTGCCCCACCCCTCGCGGCTCCTACTCGGGTCTAGTGTGAACACAATTACCCGTATCTCACTCGGACATAAAACTCATGTGGGAAACGTCCGTGTCGTGCCATACCCGGGTAAATATGTCCGGGTAACTTCTAGAAGTTATGTGGGAAAGGGACTTGTGTCAGAGAGTGAGAGAGAGAGTGTATGTGTGTGTGTGTGAGTGTGAGACTGAGTGTGCTATCAGACAAATAGATGGATTTGGGCTAAAAATAAGAAGCCAAATTAGAATAACTTCCTCTGAGCCTCTCAAAGGGAAATCACAGAATCACACGCAATACTCACCATCTCTGACACACACACACACACACACACACACTATTCACCATCTATACTAATCAGCGCAGCTCACCCCAGACTTGATTCACACACACACACACACACACACACACAAAGACACACACACACACACACACACAAAGACACACACACACACACACACACACACACACACACACACACACACACACACACACACACACACACACACACACACACACACACACACACACACACACACACACACACACACACACACACACACAAAAAGTTGGTTCTTACCAGTGGTACCAGTCATCGCACTGGTCACAGCCAATCATCGGACTTCCATCGTCGGGTTTGTTGCAGCCAGGACAGATCCAGATCTTATTGCCCCACTCATCACGAACCTACACACACACACACACGCAATTATTACATTACAGTGAGACATTAGTCTTAAAATGTTAAAACACTTCACTGAATCTTGTCTTTGGGCACATTAGTATTTCTACACAAAGAATGCAGCACAGAAGAAAATGGCTACTCACAGCATAACACAACAGTAACAGTAATGCAGGTCGCCACTTACGAGAGGAGAAAACCGCAGAAAACATTTTATAACACAAATGAGTGAGTGTGTGTGTGTGTGTGTGTGTGTGTGTGTGTCTGTGTGTCTGTGTGTGTGTATTGAGAGTGTGTAGAAAACCTGCAACCCAGGCACTGATGGTCTTGGAGGCCACAGTGTGTGTAAAAGAAAGAGTGAGTTTAAATTTACGTTATATGTATGCATGTATGCAAGTGTGTGTGTGTGTGTGTGTGTGTGTGTGTGTGTGATGAGTGTGTGTCAATGATAGTCTCGGTGACCAAAGTGTGTGAAAAGAGAGTTCATATATTACGTTACTGCATGTGTGTGTGTGTGTGTATGTGTGTGTGCGCGCGCGCACACTCACCACGTAGGCACTGACGGTCTCGGTGACCACGCTGCAGCCGCTCTTGGACGCCCCCAGGGCGGGCGGGGGTGCGGGGTGTGTGTGTGTGTGTGCGTGCGCGGCCAGAGACAGAGGTGCGGCCGGAGGGGCCGGCGGCAGAGGCGTGGGCGGGGCCAGGGCCACGGGCGTGGGGGGGTTACGGCCTCGACTACCGGGACCCGAGCGCGCCGTGGGGGTCTTCACCGGGGGAGGGAGGGGGGCCGGAGGAGGGGGAACAACCGCCTCGGAGTCTGGAACCACCTTACTGATGACACTGCAGAGAGAGAGGGGGGGAGAGAGAGAGGAGGGAGAGAGAGAGAGAGTGTTACAGAGTGTTACAAACACATGTTTGTAATGTCTATATGTTTATATTATTTTTGTTTGTATTGATTTGTTCAATCATTACTATTATTCCTGTGAACGCTTTGGCAATGCATCATATGGTTTGTCGCGCCAATAAAGCATATTTGAATTGAATTGAGAGAGAGAGAGAGAGAGAGAGAGAGAGAGAGACAGATTTATTGTATTAGTATGTCTAAATTTGTTGCCAGTGTTGGGACACTCAGAACTCAAACTCAAACTCAATATTTTTGACCTCTCTGACACTCAGATACAGATGAAAACCACAATACCCCCATTCTTTACGCTCTCCGTGTACCCGCTACCCTGTATATGATCGGGAAAATTAGTAGTGACAGGGCGAACCGGACCCCAGTTCGCCACACAGATAGAACTTGACGGTTTCAGGTGTTGCGTGGTGCAACATCTTACTAGCGGACTTTCACTTTCAATGAAATTCCATTGCAATCAGCGAACGGACTTGTTGCGGAGTGATTTGAAAGACCTGAAGTAGAAGCACATAATAAATCCTGATACTGTACATTTATGTAACAACTGCTTTGGAAATACAACAGTCATTATTTGTCAGGCCAATAAAGCACATTTTGAATTGAACTGAATGGAATTGAGAGAGAGGGAGAGAGAGATATTAACTTAATTACCAACCGAGACAGATAAATAGAGAGAGAGAGAGAAGGAGAGAGAGAGAGAGAGAGATGAAAATGACAAAATTAGAGCAATGGATCATGGAGAGGTAGATGAACAAATCATAGAAAGAAAGAGGGAGAGAGAGCGAGAGAGAGAAAGAGAGAGAGAGGGAGGGAGGGGTAGAGAGAGAGAGAGGGTAGGGGAAACAGTAAGACAAACAAACAAGGAAAGAATGAGAGGAAAAAAAGAGAGAGAGGAGAAGGGGGGAGAGAAGGGCGGTTGGGGGGGGAGGAAGGAAGGCCACGATGAAAGACAAGGATACAGTTAGAGGAGAGAAAAAGCCAGACAGACAGAAATAACAAACAAAAGGAGAACAAGCCCGGAGATGCTGGTGGAGAGGCACGGAGAAAAGGAGGGATGAAACAGGGAGGGAGAGAGAGAGAGAGAGAGAGAGAGAGAGCTGGGGAGAAATAAAATGAGTGATGAAAGAGAGAAGGAGAGAAAAAGAGAGAGATAGAGAGAGATTGAGTGAGAGAGAACTGGGGAGAAGTAAAATCAGGAGTGAAAGAGAGAGAGAGAGAAAGAGAGAGAGAGATGGAGAGAAATAAAATGAGGGGAAAAAAGGTCGACTTTAAAGACCACGGTCTTCACATGGACTCTGATGCTCTCACTGTTGCCAGGAAACAGCAAGATTGACAGGTCGGCCTTTGAGCGGACAGCTGGTGTTGCCGTGGCGTCGACCTCTATGACAGACGGGTCAGGTGGGCAGCTCAGATTACATACACCCATTTTTTATGTCTTATCCGAAAGGTGACGTGTGTACGCACACACACACAGACACACACACACACACACACACACGCGCACAGATTCAACGCTCACAAAAAGATGGGGTAAGCCTGTTGTTTCACTCATGTTCACACACAGACAGACACAAACACACACATACAGACACACACACACACAGACACACACACACATACATACAGACACAAGCACACACATACAGACACAAACACGGACAAACAGACAGACACACACAAACCTACTTATCACACTTAACAAACAATAGTGGGGCTGGTCTAGATTTACAACAACAACAACAACAACACACACACACAGAATCACATAGAAGATAGAAAACTGCCGGCTGTATGGCCGTGTGAAAGAGTGAGTGTGTGTGTGTGTGTGAGATTGATTGTGTTTATCATCTACAGGGAGAGAAGCCCGCCACCTCACACCTACAAAACGGACACACGGACACGGACACACATACACACACACACACAGAAGAAAGTGATCAGTAAGTGTGGGATTGGATTGTTCAGGAAGTGACCTTATGACCCCTCAGACAGGTCAAAGGTCATAGACGGCCATGTCTCCTCTGGCCAGACACCCTGTGAGTAGCAGAGGAGCGTCAATGGAGGTGTTGTCTGGGCCTAACACACTCACGCGCACACACACACACACACAATTAATATACCACACACACGCACACACATAATTCATATACCACACACACAGACACACACTCACGCGCGCACACACACACACACACACACACACACACACACACACGCACGCAAACACACACACATAACTCATATACCACACACACAGACACACACACGCACACACACACATAATTCTACTACCACACACACAGACACACACACACCGTGTCAGCCCTCTCTATGAACACATGTGCACATACTGCACAACACAAAAACACACACCAACATGTTGTGTGTGTGTTTTGTGAGTTATGCTTACACACACACACATCCAGACATGTATACACATACTGTACAAATACAGAGATTGTGTAACGCTCCCAAATACACACACACACACAAACATGCACACACACACACCACTCACACCACACACACACACAGACACACACACACACAGGCACCCCTGTCCCTGTATAAACCCAGGCTTTTGATGGCCTTGAAAGGAAACTGATTATGTTCTGCATGAACGGAAGAAACAGGTGGAGGGGAGCAACACAAAAGAGGAGAGGAAAAACAGAGGGATGAGGGGAGGAAGATGGGGACAGAGAGAAAGAGGAGAGGAAAAATAGAGGGATAGAGGGGAGGAAGAGAGATGTGGAGTGCTTCTATCAACGGGCTAAAGCAGATCACACACACACACACACACACACACACACACATACTATAAAAGACTTCCTGACATTACAGAAACATACACTTATGCTTCCTGCCTACCATGATGGCGGAGAAGATGGCATCAGGGAGGAACAAAGACCCGGAGACTAAACACTCACTCACACACACACACACACACACACACACACACACACAGACACACAGACACACACACAAACGATTACAAGAGTGAAAATAGATAATGAACTGATATAATAATAAAATAACATATAACTATACTATATCACTTCATCTGTGAATGTAATGATATTATTAAGTATATGCAGACAGCTATAGTGAGTGTATGTGTGTGTGTGTGTGTGTGTGTGTGTGTCTGCGCGTGTGTGCGCTTGGAGGTTAAGTGGCATGAACACTGGGGCCTTTGTAGGTAGAGATCCTTATAGCACCTTATCCCCCCTCCTCCTTTAAACGTGCCCCACACACACACACACACACACACACACACACACGCAGACAGAGAGGTCATGTGACACATCAGGGGTGTCTGGCGTCAGAGGACTGAAATACACACCTGCCTCAGAATGACCACACAGAGAGGGAGTGAGACTGATACACCCACACACACACACACATACATACTCTCTCTCTCTCTCTCTCTCTCTCACACACACACACACACTCACACAAACATGCATAGAAGTGCACACACAGTCTCTCTCACACACAAGTACAGAGATAAATACGCCCTCACAGGTACATAAGAAGGCTTCCCTCCATTGACAAGAGAGAGAAAGAGAGAGGGAGAGGGGGAGAGGGAGAGAGAAAGAGAGGGAGAGGGAGAGGGAGAGAGGGAGAGGGGGAGAGGGAGAGAGAAAGAGAGGGAGAGGGAGATCTGGAGTCACCATTCACTTGTATGCTGTCCTTGCTGAAGTAGCCAATGCTTACTTCTTGAGCCAATTCCTGCTCTTCTTCACATTCACACTGCACTATGAACAAATTCACACACACAAACACACACACACAGGTACCCTCATACACACACACACATACAGTAAACACACACACACACACACACACACACACACACACCTTCGTACACTTACAGATGCACACACATGCACGGGCACTCTTTCACACACATAAAGGCACGCACACGCACGCACACACACACACAGGCACCCTCACACACACACCTTCGTACACTTACAGATGCGCACACATGCGCTGACACTCTTTCACACACATAAAGGCATTTGCGCGCGCACACACACACACACACACACACACACACACAGTGGAAGTGTATGCCTCCTGGATGCAGCATGGCCCACAGAGTGGCTGCTGTAGGCTTCGTGTGTGTATTTCACTGACTCGATTCAAAACCTCCGCAAATCAAGTGCTTTTGAAATACTACACCAAGACATCCACCATTATTATTATCAAGATGCACATTACTAAAGGGCCATTCACACCAACAACGATAACTTATAACCATAACGATAAAAACGCTCACACTGACCAGTGGTAAAAAGAAGTCTCTCCTCGTGCTAAAGGAATAGTTTGACATTTTGAACATAGGACCTCATTTCCAACTTTGCCGAGGTGATACAGGTCGGTGGAGACAGTTTTTATCGTGTTTAACCCCTTCCTTAAGTTGCAGCGTTCCCCTTTGCTAAGCTGGTTCTGAGCAAACGCATTTCAACGGTAACATCCAAAACAGTCTTACTCACTCTACAGTACACCCGAGACAAGTAAATTAAAACGTCAGACTATCGATGTACATGTCCGTGTCGATAGAATCATTTTAGAAATAAGACAAACCTTGCGACTCAATCCGCTACTGCCATACAGGGAACAAAGTAGGCTATTGCAATGCGATGCAAGGTTAGTTTTATTTCTAACATTGTTCTATCAACACAGACATGTGCATCGATAGTCTGACGTTATAATTTATTTGTTTCGGGTGTTCTGTGGAGTGGATTAAGGCTGCTTTCAGTGGCAGGCTGGATGTTACCGTTGACTTGCGTTATCTCGGCACCAGATTAACACCAGATGAACGCTGCAACTTAAAGCAATAGTTCGGAATTTTGGACATAGGACCTCATTTCCAACTCAGTCTGGGTGATATAGGTCGGTGAAGACCATTTTCAGTGAATGTCTGCCCTTCCTATGAGTTGCAGCGTTCATCTCGTGCTAATCTGGTGCCAAGATAACGCAAGTCAACGGTAACATCCAGCCTGCCACTGAAAACACTCCACAGAACACCCGAAACAAATACATTTTAACGTCAGACTATCGATGCACATGCCTAGTGTTGATAGAACCATGTTAGAAATAAAACAAACCTTGCATCGCATTGCAATAGCCTACTTTGTTCCCCGTATGGCAGTGGCGGATTGATATTGAGAAACTAGTCCCTCAAAATGTAATAAATCATTGAGTTGCAAGGTTAGTTTTATTTCTAAAATTATTCTATCAACACGGACATGTATATCGATAGTCTGACGTTAAAATGTATTTGTTTCGGGTGTTCTGTGGAGTGTTTTCAGTGGCAGGCTGGATGTTACCGTTGACTTGCGTTATCTTGGGTGTGCGGTGGAGTGAGTAAGACTGTTGTTGATGTCAGACTGATGTTACCGTAGAAATGTG
>NC_085010.1:8586218-8588718 GCF_963854185.1 Sardina pilchardus | reverse complement strand
GAAACCAACTGCGAGTAACCCTGTTAGTCAGTGCATTTGCATATATGCATAAAGGCATCGACACAGGAATGCGTGTGTGTGTCTCTGTGTGTGTGTGTGTGTGTATGAAACAAAACGGATAAAAGGGGGAAAAAAAGAACAACAGGAAGTGACACAATGAAGATGGAGTGGTTTGTCACTCACACATATCGATTGCCGAATGAGGTGCTGCTCTCAAAGGTGTAAGCACACACACACACACACACACACACACACACACACACACACACACACTTGGAGATCAGTGCGTTCCCCAAGCTGATGGTGCTAGCTGATAAACACATGTGGAATGGAAAGCGGCGAAAGTTCCGTAAAAGACACCGAACCGCACGCCCGGAACACAGAAGGCGTCGGAGGCAGAGAGAGAAAGAGATTGACACACACACACACACACACACACACCGCACAGGTTTATTATTTCTTTCCGAAGGTGGGCCGACAAAGATGCTACGCGGCGACGCCACGAGTCGGTGCGCGCAGGAGCGCCATGGTTACGGTTTCGGTTTCGCTAAATGACATTTGGAGAGCGGCGTCGTGAAGTCGCTAAATCTGTGGGCTAAATCTGTGGAGTTAGCGCTAGCGTAGCGCTGATGGTATTAGTTAGCGCTGAGCCTTCTGGAGTGTGTGAGTGTGTGTGTGTGTGTGTGTGTGTGTGTGTGTGTGTGTGTGTGGGGTGTCCTCCACCGAGGAAACGGGGGAGACGGGGGAGCAGGCAGGCGGGGGGTGGGGGATTTGTTTTTATTTGTTTGTTTATGTTGTTGTTTATCGTCTGTCGGAGTGATAAGTTGAAGCGAAAGGGGCTTTGGTGATGAGTAAGAGGGGCCCTGGACCAACTCCATAAGGGAGAGGAGGAATCAGTGCTCAATCACACACACACACACACACACACACACACACACACACACACACAAACACACACACTGAACTAACCCCATGTAGGAGATGAGGCATCAGTGCTCAATCACACACACACACTGAACTAACTCCATGTAGGAGAGAAGGAATCAGTGTTCAATCACATACACACACACACACCTGGATCAACTCCATATTGGAGAGGAGGAATCAGTGTTAACTCCTCCTCAGTAAATCACTGATTCCTCCTGAATCAACAAGGGTGGAGGGAGACTACTGCACCCTCTACATCCTCCTACACACACACACACTCATACTCTTACACACACACACACACACACACACACACACACACTCACAAGTGTATACAGACACACACATTTAAACACACACACACACACACACACACACACACACACACACACACACACACACTCATCACTCATCACTCATACTCTTACAAACACAAACATGCAAGCATGCAAGCACACACCCTCATGCGTGTATACAGACATACGCATATACACAAGATTTACACAAAAACATGTATATGCGCACATACTCTCACTCTCCTTCACACACTGCCATGAACACACACACACACACACACACACACACTTCCCGTAGGAGGACATGCACCTTCTCGATAAGACTCAGACGGGCAGTGTGTGTGTGTGTGTGTGTGTGTGTGTCTCTTACGGTGTTCAGGGTCACCGTGGAAAAGCATTCAGATAGCACTATCTGCTTATGCTAATTAGCCTTTAAGTGGCTGAGGGACGCACCGGGGATCGCCGTGACGACGACGCTTATCCAAAAAAATAAAAAATAAAATTAAATAAACTATAAAAAAAGATGAAGAGAAAGAAAACGGAAGAAAGAAAAAGGGAAAAAAGTGCGACATCCTACTTAACCTCGTGGCGTATCGCGATGAGCCCGCCGACACTCCCTCAAAAGCCCCGCACGTGCGTGCACACACACACACACACACACACACACACACACACACACACACACACACACACAGAGAGAGGGATGAAGGGGCCGGCGTTGGCGGCGGTCGAGGGGGAGCGGGCGGCTCCAAATTGATTAAGCGCGTCCCAAATGGATGTAAGGAGCCGCTAACTTGGTGGCCTTTTGACCAAAGTGTCTCGTTTAACGGGTCACACACACACACACACACACACACACACACACACACACACACACACACACGCTCCAAAAGAGACGGCGATAGCGAGCGACGGCGGCTTTCACTGTCTGCTCTCGTCGTCTCGTTTGGTCTCGTCTCGTCTCGTCTGGTCTGGTCTGGTCTCACCTGCCCGATTGTGAGGGAGGGTAATGAGATGTAATACGGAGGGGGGACAATACAGAACGCCCTGAAAGAAGAAGTGTGTGTGTGTGTGTGTGTGTGTGTGTGTGTGTGTGTGTGTGTGTGTGTGTGTGTGTGTGTGTGTGTGTGTGTGTGAGGAGGTGGCTTTTGAGAGCGTGCTGCCAAAGGAAGGGAACAAAGAGGACGAGAGAGGAGGAGCAGAGCGATAACAAGGCGCCAACGACGAGCGGGTCAGCCCACTAGCCTGCTGCTGACCCGTCTGTGTGTGAGAGAGAG
>NC_085010.1:8578718-8583718 GCF_963854185.1 Sardina pilchardus | reverse complement strand
AAGGAGAGGGAAAGAGAGGGAAAGAGAGAGAGAGGTGAGAGCGGGAGAGATGAGGAGAGAGGGAAAGGAAGCAAGAGAGGAGAATTGAGAGAGAGAGAAGAGAGGGAAATAGAGGGGAACAGAAGAGGAGCGGAGAGAGGAAAATAGGAATACAGAGAGCAATGGGGACAGTGAAGAGGTGGAGAGAGATGGAGGGAGGAGAGAGGAGGAGATAGAGGAGGAGAGAAAGGATGAGGAGGAGAAGAGATGAGGAGAGGAGGACAGAGATGAGGAGAGGAGAGAGATGAGAGGAGGAGTGATGGGAGGAGGAGAGATGAGGAGAGGAGAGATGAGGAGAGAGATGATGAGAGGAAAAGATATGAGGAGAGGAGGAGAGAGGAGGAGATATGAGGAGAGGAGGGGAGAGGAGGAGAGGAGAAGATATGAGGAGAGGAGGAGAGAGGAGGAGATATGAGGAGAGGAGGGGAGAGGAGGAGAGGAGAAGATATGAGGAGAGGAGGAGAAATACTGTACGTGTATGTGGCAGTAAAGTGATGTGGGAGCCATGTAACTGCTCATACACTATCAATGGGATTGGTGTGGACCGACTTTGGAAGGAAAGGAGAGACACACACACACACACACACACACACACACACACACACACACACACACACACACACACACACTATCAATGGGATTGGTGTGGACTGACTTTGGAAGGAGAGGAGAGAAGCAGGCTGCACCGATAAAGGCAGATTTCACACTAAACAAACACACTGCTGGCTTATAGACACACAGACACAGACACAGACACACACACACACACACACGCATACATACACACACACACACGCATACATGCACAGACACACTCATACACACACACACACACTCGAGTCTAATTGTTTACAACACAATCTGTGTGTTTGCGTGTGTCAATGACTGACAGGTGGCTCAATGTAGAGTGGGTCCTTCTTTAGATAAGAAACATTAGAATCAGACACACACAAAACAAAAAATCACATCCAAAAGAGTGAGAGAAAGAGAGTGTGTGCCTGTGTGTGTTTGTGTGTTATATGTGTTAGATTAACTCTTAAAACACACTGATAGCTCTGCAACAATCATGAATCACTTTCACAGAAGATGAGGAGGATTCACACACATGAGCAATCACATAATACAGACACACACACACAAACACACAGATTTAAAACAAAGACCAACAACACACCCACACACACCACCCACAAGCACATAGATTACACCAACCAACAACCACCCCCCGCCCCCCACACACACACAGATTACACAAGCCAACAACATCCCCCCTCCCCCCGACACACACACCCCCTCAACACACACACTTTACCTTCTCTACTTTGGCGGTCTCCTTGGCCTTCTCCTTGGCCTTTCCCCCCTTCTCCTTCTCCTTCCCTTTCTTCTTCTCCTCCTTCTCCAGCTCCTTCTCTTTCCCCCTCTCCTTCTCCCGCTCCTTCTCTCTCTCCTTCTCCCTCTCCTTCTCCTTCTTCTTCTTCTTCTCCTTCTTGTCCTTCTTCTTCTCCTTCTCCTTGCTCTTCGGGCCCTTGAGCTCTCCCCCGCCGGCCGCCTTCTCCATGGCCGCCGCCACAGCGGAGGAGGAGGAGGAGGAGGTGATGGAGGGGAGGTGCGAGATGGAGGGGAGGAGGAGGCACGCGGCCGGTCCGAACAGCGCCAGCGAGGACTCGCGCTCACGCTCCTCGGCGGTCATCTTCTTCTTCTTCTTGGCCTGTGGTGTATGCACAACGGGTCATGAGTAAGGCCAAACACATTTTGAAATACCCTGGTCCCTGACCACAGAGCTGGGTGTGAACCCTGCCTGAACTTCCGGGGAATTGGAATTTCGCCCGGCAGCTCAGGCTGGAAACCAGCAGATCTATTTTCCCTGTTTACTGCCAGAACCTTTGGCTCCAATCAGAAACGGCCATACTCTAGTCCTGGCACGCTAATTGGCCGGTGACGCGCCACAAACTAAACGTAAGCGACGCGAAGCGCGGTAGAAACAAAGCGCAGCCTCGCCGGACTAATGTTCAATCTTAAAAGATTGAGTTTAGTATGGGGAAAACCAGACTACCCTGACCATCCACTTTTTAAGAATTTTAGTCTGCTCCCTTCAGGCCGTCGCTTCAGAGCCCCTGCTGTAAGGACAAGGCGTGCCAGAGGTTCCTTTATCCCAGTGGCCATCAGGAGCCTAAACTCATCTAGTGATATGCAGATTAGTAATTGCGATTTTTAATTTATTTTTTTATTACTTATTTATCTATTTTCTTGGTACTGTCACAGGCAGTGGCATACCAAGTTATTACAATAGCCCTCTTTTTTAGTGGCTGTCATGTGTTGGGGAGAAGGGGGTAAGGGGGTATGTGCCTGCATGCAAATATTGTCATTAATGTGTTTGTTTGGTCCATGTCTATGTCTTGTCCTTTAAGCCTTTAATGTTCTTTGAATGAGGATAAATAAAGGATAAATAAAGTCCACTTGACGTGACTTGCCTCCTTGGCGCGCTCGCGGGCCTTGTCCTTCTTGGCCTTGTCCTTGCGGGCCTTGTCCTTGTCCTTCTTGCGCTCCTTGTGCTTGTCCTTCTCCCGACGCTCCTCGGCCACGGACAGGGCGGCCGCGGCTGCCGCGGCTGCTGCCGTCGCCGCGGCGATGCTGAAGGAGTCGTCGGCGCGGACGTCCGAGTCGTCCTTCCAGCTCAGCTTGCCCTCCTTGTCCTTGCTCTTCTTGTCCTTCTTCTTGTCTTTGCTCTTGACCTGGGAATAATCAGAAGAATAAGAATTATAAAATGTATTTTCAAGCGCAGAGCACCAAGTGCTATACAGACAAACAAACAAAACAAAACAAAACAAAAGTAATGATAATAATAATAATAATAATAATAATAATAATAATAATAATACTAAAACAATGTTAATAATAGTAATAATGATAAAATAGTAATAAATAAAAGGACAAACTACCAAACACAAACTTCACTCAATATAAAAAACAAAAGGAAAAATATACAGTAAAGAACCAAAGAATCAAAATAAACACACAGAAATAATAATAATAATAATAATAATGATAAAGATGGTAAAATAGCAGAGACATGAGTGGAATCATTCACCTTGTCGTGACCTTTGTCCTTGTCTTTGACCTTGGCCTTGTCCTTGCCCGGCTTCTTGATCTTGAGCTTGGCCTCCTTCTTGGGCTTCTTCTTCTTGCCCTCAGACATGGCCGCCACCGAGCCGCCCAGTCCGCCGAGCGAGAACTCGTCCAGGGACAGCTGCGGCGGGGCTCGTTGCCAGGGCGACGCGCCGGTCAGGGAGGACAGCAGGGAGGGCTGCGGGGTCGGGGGCGAGGGCGGCGACGAGAGGTCGGAGGGGTCGGAGGGCGTCGCCATGGAGATGCTGCCGATGCCGAGGCCGCCGCGTTTGCCGGCCTGGCGCACGACCTCGTCGATGGAGCGGTCCAGGCTGCTGGCGCCGGGCAGCAGAGGAGTGGACGTTAGCGCGCTAGCGCGGCCGCCGTGCTTGGAGCCGGCCGGCGTCTGGACGCTCTTGCCGCCGGGGCCGGCGTGTCGGCCCAGCAGGGTGTGCGACAGGGACAGCCCCGGGTCCGAGTCGCTGTCCGAGTCCGACGGGAGGTCGTAGGGGTCGTGGGGTCGGTGGTGGCTACCGGAACCCCCTCCTCCTCCTCCGCCGGCGCACGCTCGAGCGATCACCGCCGAGATGGAGTCCTCGATGTCGGCGTCGCCCGTGTCCGCCGTGGACGAGCGTTGGAGGTGGAGGTCCGAGAGCGCCGGCCCGCCGGGCCGACCTCCTCCGGGACCCCCCCTGCCGTCGCGCCCGCTCAGCCCCAGCGGCGGTGAGCCCATCTGGGTCGCGTGAGCGCCGGCCGCCCCCCCTCCCCTGGGGCTCCGCGGAGAGTTCTTCTTCTTCTTCTCCTTCTGCGTCAGCTTGGGCGTGCTGCGTCCGGGGCTGGCGTTCGCTCCCCCGCCGCCTCCTCCTCCTCCGCGCCGCGGCGACTTGCTCTTCCTGCCCGGCGACGAGAGCGCGCGGGGGGGCTTGCGCCCGGGGGTGACGGGCGGCCGGGCCGCCGAGGGGGTCGGGTGGACGGGCGAGAGCGAGAGCGGCGGCGAGGACGGCGACACGGGCAGCTGCGGGTGGATGAGGGTCAGCGGCTCGCGCGGCTCCGACGTCCACTCGGGGCTGGAGTCCGGGTTGATGCTCAGGCCCAGGCGCGGCCGCTTGGCCGTCGGCATGACGCCCAGGGGGAAGGCCTCGTCCGCCTCGCGCTTGGCCGGCCGGTTCTCGGCGTTCTCCGCCTCTTCGTCGTAGTCGTCGTCGCCGCCGCCGCCGCCGTCGTCCTCCTCCACGGACACCTGCATGGCCTCCGCCGACGTACCCATGGCAACCGGCTCTGGCTCCTCTTCCTCATCTAAACAAAAACAGGAAACAAACGACAAACAAATCAGAACACTTCCAGAATCATTTTTTGTGTCGATTAGATTTGATATTATGGTTTCTTGGATACATTTTTCAGTGTGCGAACCACCCCAGCCATGTCCTTAGATCTTTTGGTTTTAACACACCTAGCCTAACAAAATCTGTAATCATCAAGATACCTGCACAACAACACTTTTCTACCCTTATATTATGGTTTCCTCAAATGGTTTGGTTTAAACGTAAGTTTCAAAAATGTATTTATCTATTTATGAATTCATATTTATTTGTTTGTTTGTTTATAGTTATCCTTTGTTTAATCAGGGTAGTCACATTGAGACAGCAGTCTCTTTTTTTGGTAACAGGAAACCGTAGCTGCAAAAGAAAGTTAAGAATATCATCAGAACTGTGGCAACAGGACTAGAACAGACCAAGCCCACTCTGAAAAGGTTACTTTTAACGTGTCGACAACCTTGGTGTTTTTACGATTTCCAAATATGGAATTTACTCAATTGAGGCTGTCTTTCCACAAAACCTCCTACACACACACACACA
>NC_085010.1:8543718-8548718 GCF_963854185.1 Sardina pilchardus | reverse complement strand
ACACACACACACACACACACACACAGAGTGGCACAGTGGGAACAGCTGTTGAGAGGGTCATTTGAAAGGACTGGCACGTACACACCACTGTGGGAACAAGTGCCACAGGTAAAAATAACACCTACGTGCAACCGTGCAAACACACACACACACACACACACACACACACACACACACACACACACACAGGTAAAAATAACAATAAACACTAACAAATGCACACCTAGACATTATTACAAGGGAACAGGTGAGCACACACATGCATGTACACAAACACACACACCTGCAGACACACACACAATCCAGAAATCAACTAGTCAAACAGCACACTGAAAACAAATCAACAAATCACAGCAGAACACAATAATGTTGGGCACCAATCAGCAACAATAAAGGTGACACAGGTACACACACACACACACACACACACACACACAGTTCCAGACCTATTTTGTTTTAAACTACTGACCTTAACCCCTCTGACATCATGGCAAAGCTGTCCGTTCACAGGCTTTATGACCACACACACACACACTTCTGATGGTGGGTAAGCCTTGCGGCGGAGTGTGTTAGACGTGCACGGTTGGTTCGGAAGGGCAAAAGGACAGACGGCTGGCCACTTAGCAGTAAAACAGCTCACCCCCCCCCCTTCTCTCTCTTCATCTCTCTCTCTCTCCATCTTTTCTCTCTCTCTCTCCATCTTGTCCTCCACCACTCTCTCTCTCTCTCATTCTCTCCCTCTCATACTTTCCGTCATAGCACTTCAGAGTAAAACAGCTTCCCCCCTCCTCCTCCTTGTTCTTCTCTTTCTCCCTCTCTTCTCGCTCCCTCGCTTCTCTTCTTCTCTCCATCTCATACTTTCATTCATGGCACTTCAGTGTATAATTCTCTCTGTCTCTCACTTATAACATGGAGGCCTAACTCTCTTGCGCACACACACACACACACACACACACACACACACACACACACACACACACACACACACACACACACACACACACACACACACACACACACACACACACACACACACACACACACACACACACACACACACACACACACACACACACACACACACACACACACACACACACACCTCTGTGCTCCTGCTGGGTAGCAGCATGTAGCATTAAGCCCAAAATGACTCAGAGCCGAGTGAGTCAAATGTTAATTTCTCTTTGACCAATAGGTTACATTCTGCCTGGAAATGACATGGGCAAGGCCCAGTATAAGCAGGAGACAAAAGATGAGACGTTGCGCTAAAAATAAATACATTTAAAAGATACATGTTTAAATCTTGGCGCTTTCTAGATCAAATAAGAGATCAAATTAAATCGTAATTTGGCGTGCGTATGAGTAATCGCGGCCTCTTAGTCCACACAACACACCGCGGCTGCTAATGGCAGTGTGGGGCGAAATATCAAACCGTATTGTAAGTAAGTCCTTAAGCTTTAGCTACGACTGCCGTCTGCTAAATGAATTAGTGTGAAAGCGAAGGCAATCTCTAAATTTACCCCGTACGCCACCCGCTATTCAATTACAAATCACGGCTAAGGGAACACACAATCTTCTCTCTCACACACACACGCAAACACACACACACACACACTGCATATTACAGGCACAATGACCCGCCAAAATGTGCAATAACCACAGGCTGAATGTATTTGTAAGACAAGGCTAATGACAAACGTTCAAAATGAGACAACATCTGAGTGATTGGCACTGTTGCTATTGTCTGGAGTAAGAGTGAAAATAGTGAACACCACGACTGCAGCAACATAATCATTAGTGCAATCATTCGGCACTGTGTCAAAGAATAGGAGTGATCTGCAGATACAAATGCACACATTTGAAATACATCTAAATGTTGAGTTATGCTGTGTGGTATCATCAACAGTGTGTGTGTGTGTGTGTGTGTGTGTGTGTGTGTGTGTGTGGCCCACTGTGTGTCAGATGGATGCTGAATATGTGTGGAGGAGAAACTGTATTTTGGGATTGTGATTGTGTGTGTGTGTGTGTGTGTGTGTGTGTGTGTGTGTGTGTGTGTGTGTGTGTGTGTAAGAGGGAGAGTTTCCCCATGTATTCATGTGAGTAACGTGAGTGTGTGTGTGTGTGTGTGTGTGTGTGTGTGCGCGCGCATGTGTGTTTGTGTTTCAAAGCACTGTGGCTTTCTACTCTCAGCTTGAGAAAGAGATTCTGTTTTTAATCCCTAAAGCTGAGAGGACCAAGAAAAAAACAAGATTTAGCGCCGCAAAAAATGACTGTGTGTGTGTGTGTGTGTGTGTGGTTTTGAGTGTGAGCCCATGTGTGTATGCACTGGAGATTATTATAAATATCACATACACACACACACACACACACACAGGTAGAGCCCACACTGCTAATGTCACCACAACCTCAGTGTAGAGCAAAAAGAACACCACACACACACACACACACACACACACACACACACACACACAGTAAACCATGTTGGCACATATAAAATATTTTGTATTTATAATTAACAGCACATAAATAAACATTAAGAATAAGGTGTAAAATGGGAAGGTATGAAGGTGTGTAAGGTATGTATGAGTGTAAATGCATGCAGAGCCTTACACACACACACACACACACACACACACACACACACACACACACACGCGCACACACACAAATAAAGGAAGCGGTTTAACCCCCCTTTATGAAACCTCTGCCTAACTTTGTCTCTAGTTGGTACTTTGACAGAGAGGATGAGAGAGAGAGAGAGAGAGAGAGAGAGAGAGAGAGAGAGAGAGAGAGAGAGAGAGAGAGAGAGAGACCCACTGTGCTCACACACACTACTGCACTATGGAGTAAATATCTAATTGTGATAGATATCACGATTGTGATTTGATCAACATTTTTGAAAGTCAAGCTTTGATTCAACATTCCAGATGTCTCAAGTTAGAGCACTTCTGATTGGCCAGCATGTCTAGTGCATGAGAGGCAGGGTGCTTCTGACTGGTGAGCTTTGCTGTGCGTCACACAAGGAGGACGACATGAATACACAAATCATACAGATTTGTGAGCCACATCATTCAACGCAGTCTTTACGATTAGCTTGTTGCATTAGTTCAAATTGCGATGTTTGATTAAAAATCGGTTCTTCGTGCAGCCCAGGTTTTTACCATGCTGAGGAGCGTGTGCTCATGGCTGACCTAATAACGGCCACATCGGGGCCACATCAGGGCCACATCAGGGCCACATCAGGTGTGCATCTCTCCTCTTCTCAGTGCTGATACACTCTTGTTACAATGCTACAATGCTAGATTGTTACAATGATGGGGTGTATGTGCGCGCGCGCTCGCGCACGTGTGTGTGTGTGTGTATTGTGGGCTTGCTGATTCTCAACTCGCCTCCATTCTCCACTCCCTCCACTCTATTCCCTTCTTCCTCCGCTCCTTTTCCTCTCCTCCACCCGTCCTCTCTATCCCCCTCTCCTGTTTGTGTTTGTTTTTCCTATGTGGGTGGCTTGGGTTTTTCCGGATGCCTTTTTCTCTCGTTCTTCTTTTTCATGCGTTTCCATTTTTTAATGCCGATGAAGAAGTCAGAGTCTCTTCACTCTTCTACCATCTTGGTTCCTACGAATACATACCCTTCTTTCTTTCTTGCTTTCTTTCTTTCACTCTCTCTCCATCTCTCTTCATCCCTCTTTTCCTCTTCCTCCCTCTGTTCTCCTGCCCCCCCCACGCCTCTCATCTGACACTTCTCACCTCACCAAATCTAGAAAATGCTGTTCTCGTTCTCTCCTTCTTCACTGTTCCTTCGTTTTTCTGTGTTATGTATTAATGTATCAATGATTCCTCTGTGGTCTCTATTTATTTCTCTCTCTCTCTCTCTCTCTCTCTGTGTGTTATCCTCATCCCCCTCTCCTCTCCTCTATCTCCAATATTCCCCCCTTCTCCCTCTCCTTCCTCTCCTCCATCTCCTCCTCTCCTCTCTATTCCTCCTCCATCTCCCTCTTCTCTCTCTCCTCCCCCTCTCCTCTCCTCCTTGGTTTTCCTCTGCGCTAAATGGACTGATAATTCCCTGAGACTGCTGAATAGGAGGAAGTGGGGATCATTAACAAGGCCATTTAGGCCACCCTTACAATACACACACACACACACACACACACACACACGTGCCTGTTACCAGGCTCGTACACACACACTTGAACATGAACACTTTACGTTGTACACAAAAACATATAAATGTCTAAAAAAAAAAAACCTCAAAGGAAAAGAACCCCCCCCCACACACACACACACAGGCCTATACAGTACATCCTATCTGTGTGCATGGATTTAGCACATGGCTGGCTACCAAGCTGATCACCAGGTAGAACACACACACACACACACACACACACACACACACACACACTCACACACACAGATCTTTGTTGGGCGGCGTTCCAACCTGGGCTCCAGGGTGGTGGGGGGCAGAGAGTGTGAGTTTAACCCGTCTGAGGGCCTCTCTCCTGGGGGACTGTTTTACATACCTCCCCCTCTGATCGCCCCGGCAAACTCTCAACGCCCAAATGGGACATATGAGCTCAATGTAGACACACACACACACACACACACACACACACACACACACACACACAGAGACTGTACAATCAAAGACTGCACACTTAACACACACACAAATGTCCACATGCACGCATCGCGCACACACACACAAACGCTGAAATCAAAGACTTTAGACTGAACACGCGAATGTGTGCATGAACACATACACACACCCTGCAATCTAAAGTGAAGACAGCGGACACACACACACACACACACACACACACACACACAGCAAAAGCAAGTAAATTCTTTTCATATCAACTTCTAGAGTGAGGCCCACCAGTTCCACATGGCACACAAGACTAGTGAGACCAACGAATAAAATCACACACACACACACACGTTAGATAATCACATGTAAGTGTGTGTGTGTGCGCACGTAGGAGTGTGTGTGTGTGCACATGCATA
>NC_085010.1:8506218-8531218 GCF_963854185.1 Sardina pilchardus | reverse complement strand
CTCGTGAAATGTGAAGTGACTTCTTTCTGTACAGTTCTTGGGGTCAGAACTGCAGATGAATGATCTTAGGTGTTTCATATCACACAGTCAACACACGCAATCTAAGGGGTCTAATCACACACTTAACATGGCCTAATTACACACTTCAGACACCCAATCTAAGGGCCCTATTTTAAATGCTTGGCAAAGTGCCAGTCAGTCTTGTACAAGAACTAATGCCATCTAGAGCTAGCTCATGGCAGTAAAGTGAAACAAGTGAAACTTTGCTCTTTGCCTGGCATTCAAATTAGCACCGTAAACATGTTTTGCAATGGCCTGGTTGTGTTCATGACATACAAGACATTTTGGTTTGATTAAGCTGGTTATGTTGTGGGTGTTTGATTGTTCCGGAAATCTCAGAAAACGGTTTGATGCTGGGTAAGAAATCAAGGTCAGTCAAGGTCAAACTGTGCATGTGACTTCAGGAAGTGCAGTATGCTTTCACTCATATGATTCTTTTTTTTTCCATTTAAATGTTTTGTTGTGTGGTATCATTACCCACATACAGTAGGATGCATTTTAAAGTGCCCTTAGTTCTGACTCAAGCGGCCAGGAAGGTTCAACTTTTTTGAGGTGATGTGTGACTTGTTATTGTTTTTTATGGCAACCCTTATAGTGACCCCATAAGCAGACACTGGTCTCTAAAGGCAATGAACTCTGTTGAAATGGCTTTGACCTTTCTCGATTTACTTAATCTACAACCAAAACAACAGCAGTGAGAGATTGAAATCTGGTGAGTTGCTACATTACATTACATTTGGCTGATGCTTTTTGGCCAAAGTGACTTAGTTACGACATGGTAAAAATTGCTTTTTAAGCAATGTTGACAACAATTCAAGGACAATTAAAAAAAAAGGTAGAGTGCAATAAGAATTGCCTCAGTGAGTGCTGTTCTTCAACAGCCCAGTGTCAGTTATAGCCAGGTAGTAAGTGTGGGTTCAGCAAGAGTGGTGGTGAGAGTTATTTCTGTCTATTTCCATTTAAAAAACAAAAAACAAAAAAACTACCAAAAAACAACAACAACAAAAAAAACACAGGCCCCAAGGTACACTTCCAGGTCGCGGTCTTACCTTCCTGCAGAGAGACGAGTGGTGGCAGGTAGTCGGGGATGTAGTCCCGCCTCTCCTCACGAGGCGAGGGGAACTGCAGCGTGCTGCTCTTGGCGACGGGGAACAGGTGCGTGGTCTGGGGGAAGGGCACAGGCTCCAAGTGGTTCACGTAGTCCTCCAGCTCCGACAGGTTGACCCCCAGCAGCCCAAAGGCATGGTCGATGTCCGACAGCACCGGGTCCGTACGCCCGTCTAAGAGAGAGAGACCTTTTAAACACAAACCTTGCATCTTTGCATTACTTTTAATCTAGATTTAATCTGATTTAAATGCATCTGATTTAAACGTGTGTGTGTGTGTGTGTGTGTGTATGTGCGCGTTTGTGTCTTATCAATGGAGTCACTGACAGAGACAGACAGAGAGAGACAGACAGACAGACAGACAGACAGACAGAGAGAGAGAAAGAGGAAGTCAAAGGTAATGCTGTTTAGGACTCCATTCTGAAATCATTAGCTCTCTTTCAAAACAGCTTTCTTCTCCATCTCTCCTGCATCCTCATAGATGTCTTAGTTTTGGTTGCTTAAACTTAGGCTCCTTGATAAGTGATAATTACATGTTGTTTCCATCTCTTAATAAGAGAAAGGTAATGAAGGAATACAGTATGCATTAGATGTATTCAATCAACACCATAGGAAATGTGGCTACCACTGGACTACATCGAACGTTCTGGTGGCCTCAGTTGATCAGTGTTATTATTGAGAAGTGTGATGTTGTTGCTGGATATTTTAATAGCAAATCGTAGTATCCAGCAGATAAAGTGGGTAGCTCTCTGTATAGTCAGTGAACCCATGGGTGATCTCACAACAAAATGCAAACTTGTATTTGCAGTCATGTTTGCAACAAGACAGCAATGTGTAATGCTAACTCTGCGAATATGCTACAGGGGATGCTAAAGCATTCTCAACGAATAAACAACAAACAGTAGCTTTGTTTCATGAACACTGGAAACAAAATACGCTACAGCAGGTAGACTGTATTTTAAAACTATAATTGTGGCCCTACGATTGATATAGCCCTTCATATCGAGCTCCCATAACCAGAGCAACAGGCTAATGTCGCTAGCTAGCTAGCCCAACAGACAGAGGGGGAGGCGCTTGGCAACAACGTGACCGACTGCGATAGTAAACACGCGTGTGTGAATATGTTTTTTACTCACACAGCTCGGCATAGCGATGGCAGCTTCGGGCCAGCTGTTGAATGTAGCGGTCCAGAACATCGGACAGTAGATCACAAGCACTTAGCTGTACAGCATCCCAGCCCAGCACTTGGCAAATCTGAGCTACCGACACCCTCAACACAGAGCGGGCATAGTTCTCGCTCATTTCGCCGGCCTTTTCTCGGCCGTCCTACTAGCCGTTACGTCCGACAGGTGTTGTTCGTCTTCATGATGTCAATACTCGAATATTTTTACTAATAATTATAACAAATACGCGACAGGGTAAGTATATTTATCAATAAGAAGAACATGGGTTTGGCGCTTTTGCAGGGCCCGCCATCTTCCTTCCTTAACCAGACCAATCCAATGAGCGCCGAGCGAGTCGATCGGATTCCTCATACAGGCTGTGAAGTTGCCTCGGTTGTGCTGTCATTGGCTAGTTGCCCTGACTGGGTTTACATCACGACGAAGTACTCTAAGAAAAGTTTTGTTCCATTGTGAAAGCCTTAGTTCGAAATAATTGATCGTTGTACACAATTAAACCATTGTCAAGTCCTGTAAGTCATCGCCCACAACTCCCCATTTGCAGAAATGCTGACGTTACGTTTCACTTTTCTAGTTTGTAATGCAACCAGGGCTGAACAATGAAACCAAGTCAAAGCCCTTGGGACTCGCCCAATCAACCTCAACCACTGCCGCTGTTTTCGCTGCGACTTAAAATAGTCTGGTATCAAATACAAGCTTTTTATCCCGGATAACGTTTCTCAGACCTCGTACGCTCTCGTGTTGAGCGTAGTGGCGAAAGGGCTGCCAAGACGACTTCAGATTGCAGCGTCTGATGACAGGTGATTGAATAATGAATGAGACGCCATCTGGCCAAATAAACTTTCCCTTGGGCCCGTTCATTTATTAGTGAGAGTAGAAGAGCGGCCACATTGACTAAGCTACGTTCACTGACCCCGATCTTCACCTTTTGATACAGACTCAGATATACTACACCCTGCTTTTTTTATGGCGACCAACAGGCCGAATTTGATCCCTGTGTTGTCCCGCCCCATAGTATTTAATGAAGAAATAGTTGTTGATCCATCGGATATCGGAGAGGATCCGGCACTTATGTGATTAGCAAATATAAGGAAGAACAACAGTGATGGCGACGTGTCGATGGCAGTCAGGCCCGCCGCTCCGCATACGCAGAGTACGCAGAGCGCGTAGGGCCCCAAGTACCTGGCGGGGGCCCCCAAAATTAAGGTTGCTATTTTTTTAAAATGATAATTAATATATTATTACATTACAAAGAATATAGAAATCAGTTATGAACATGCCCATCGTTGTTCCTTCTTAATTGTGCAATCTAGCACTCAATTCGGGCAAATTATATGTTTTTACCTAATATATAAAAATAGTCTCCCCCCGCTTCCCTGAAATGGTACAGCCTTCAAAGTTCTCGTGTTTTCAAATTGGCGCACATCCTTCTGCCTGAAGTTTGCCATAATAATAAAACCCGTCTTTATTCAAGCTGAATTCGAATGGTGATTCATAATAGGAAGTACGAGGCAATATGGATCTGGCACTGAAAAACGAAAGAAAATAAAAGAAAACTGAGAGATGACGCTTGTGCAGCTCTTGCTGGTAGGTTCGTGTCGGTTTTAATTATTTTGCTAACGCTAGCTAACGTCAGCAACCTAGGTCACCTAACAGTTGGATTTGATGTAGCTCTAAGCTCTACATTATATAAAATCTAGACTTCACAATGCATGTGACATGTTTGCAAATAGTTGACAGTCGTCAATGTAGATATTTGGCACCCAATATGAAGTCAACAAAATTCTATCTGGGGGCCTCCAAGTCCATTTAAGCTTAGGGCCTCCAGAAGCTTAGCAGCGGGCCTGATGGCAGTAATTGCTAGCCGGGTCGGGGAAACACTATCCGGGCAGATCACAAGCCAAGGGGAAGCCTGGCAGATCACTGGGGCTGCTTAATGGAAGGATTTACCCATCAGTGTGTACCGTTAGCTCACGTCTTCATTTCAAAGACCATTGTGTATGCGTTCCCTAGCTGATGTGAGGGAGGGAGACTATTATATTGCTGTAACCAGCTTCCAAAACGCTTTTTTTAATGACACCATAACCACTTGTACTCTGGTGTTGAGACATTTTTTAATGTTGACGTTCACACCTTAGTTTTTATCTTTTTTGGTATTCTGAATAAAACATCTATGTTCAAGCCTTGGGAAGGCATGCATAACACACCAATGGGGAAATTTCTCTGTAAGAGGGGTTTATTTATGATAACAGATATTGTACAAATAGAAGCACGTATGTCCATCAAATCAAGACACCAGTTGACTGAGGTACTGGAGGGATGAACGCCAGACCACGCAGGGGGTGAGACTGGTTGCCCGCTTACCTGCAGAGAGAGCAAGAGAGAAAGAGAAAGAGAAAAAGAGAACACAAATTAGAACAACATTTTCATTCTTATTTTTCTAACTATATTATTGCACCTTCTGGAGAATAAACCACAAAACGAAAAGGTGTCTTGCCAAGAAAATACTGTTTCTAGAAACCTCCCATAACAACCTGTTACTGAGCTGTTTCTACAGGTCTTCAAGCCACGGTATTCAGTTATTAAGTCGTGATGCAATAATGGGCCTGTGACATCGGACTTAATAACCGAATTACAAGAGCACGAGTAAAGTCTTCATGAGTTTGAGGTTATTACACTTGTTAACATAATTACAAGATCTGTAAAAATCATGAGTTGCCCATTTTATCCATAAAGGTTCATAAAATTGCAGGTCCTTGTTGGTCTGGCTATCACCACAAGAAGCTCAATTTTAAGATTGGAAATTAGTCTGGGGAGTCTGTGCTTTATATCTACTGCATAAGAGGCGTGATCAATGGGCATGGTTCAAATGACTGTGCGTTCGGATAGTCCTTCAACCAATCAGACCAACGATCCGGGTGCGTCTTTTGGATAGCAGGGTTCACCCAGCCTAGGCCCTGGTCTGAATTCAGCATCACTTCAGTGGGCACAACTGATCATGTGAGAATTTTAAATGTTGAAGAAATGCTCTTAAGTCAACAGGCAGCAATCCAGGTAAGACCTGCAGACATTGTGGTCCTCTGTGAATGAATTAAACTGGGCAACTCTTTGCTGTAATCTTTTGTGATCCACTAAATGAGATAAACATGCTGCTATTTCTGATCTCTCTCAGAGTTAAAGGGATAGTTCGGGTTTTAAGACACGAAGTTATATGGGTTCCCCGTCAGCAACGTTGTGCATCAGCACTGACTTACCCCGCAACAGCGTCCTGTGAGCCGAGATCCAGCCGGTTTTTGATGCTGAAGAAAGTAGTCCGGCAAGTTTCTGGGGTCACGAAAGTAAAGTGTTTTTCTTCTCAAAACCATATGCGTTCAAAAGAGTGATATATTTGCACCACAAAAACGTTGTCCAGGAAAAATTCAAACCTCGTTATCACTTACTTATTTTTCGCGATCCCTATCACTGCGCGCTACTGACAGCCGGACAACGTTTTTGTGGTGCAAATATATCACTCTGTTGAACGCATATGGTTTTGAGAAGAAAAACACTTTACTTTCGTCACCCCAGAAACTTGCTGAAGAAAATAGTCCGGCATCAAAAACGATCAAAAACCGGCTGGATCTCGGCTCACAGGACGCTGTCGGGGGGTAAGTCAGTGCTGATGCACAACGTTGCTGACAGGGAACCCATATAACTTCGTGTCTTAAAATCCGAACTATCCCTTTAAGTGTGATTCCAGTATTTGGATAATTGAACCTGATAGACATGAAGATTGCCCACTCAAACACACACACACATAGCACACGCCTAAAGCTAAGGCCTCACAAACACACAAACACACACACTACAGTTAGTACTCTTCATCACACCTAGGTGGGTGTGTGAGCTGCTACAGATGAAAAATGCTATATGCTAGTTAGCTAGCTAGCCTTACATCAGGTTACCACACTCACTCACACTCACACTCACACTCACACTCACACTCACACTCACACACACTCACACTCACACTCACACTCACACTCACACTCACACTCACACTCACACTCACACTCACACTCACACTCACACTCACACTCACACACACTCACACTCACACTCACACACACTCACACTCACTCACACACACACTCACACACACACACACACACACACTCTCACACACACACTCTCACACACACACTCTCACACACACACTCTCACACACACACTCTCACACACACACTCTCACACACACACTCTCACACACACACTCACACACACACACTCACACACACACACTCACACACACGGGTGTGTGAGCTGCTACAGATGAAAATGCTATATGCTAGCTAGCTAGCCTTACATAAGGTTACCTCAGTCACCTCTCCCTCAATTCCTGTGAGGGTAAGGTAGATGTTGGGAGTGAAGTTAAGAACACACATTAGTGGGTTAACAAAGCATTAGCGTCTGAGGGGATTAATCCAGATTCTTGACAAAAAAAAACAAACAAACAAAAACCCCACAACATAACATGTGTAATGACAGGTGACTAGGTTTAGAGAAGCCCATCTTCCCAGCCAATATTGTTTCAACTTCTAGATAGAGCTAGATGGTAAAAGGACGACCAATCAACCATGGAAAGGTTAGGTGGAAGCCTGTAGTAACCGGTGTGTGTAAGTGTGTGTCTAAGAGAGATACTTACAGGGCAGCGGCACCAGAGATGATCTCAATGAGCTCCTTGGTGATGACAGACTGGCGGGTACGGTTGAAGGTCAGAGTCAGCTTGTCAATCATCTCACCTGTGGAAGGAAAGGAGTCAAAGAAATAAATAAACAAACAAACAAACAAACAAACAACAAACTCATGCCACAGGCTTATGTATAGATCTGTAAGTCAAAGTTCCCTAGCCAAAGTCACTGCTGAAACCTTGATGTGGCAATGGCAGAGGGCCAAGAGCCTCAAGTGCTGACGAATGTATGGGTGCGTCTGACAACTCATCAGGATCTTTACCTTTTAGGCATCTTACTTTTGATTAAGACAAACCTCTGATTTACATGTGCGTGTGTGTGTCTGGGTCTACTTTATGAGGTCATGGACAGTCTTGTCTCATTATGAACGACAACAGAAAAAAAGAAAAGAAAGTATGTTTGTGTGTGTGTGTGTGTGTGTGTGTGTGTGTGTGTGTGTGTGTGTGTGTGTGTGTGTGTGTGTGTGTGTGTGTGTGTGCAAAATGTGTCAAGGTCACTCACCAGCGTTCTTGCTGGCAGCATCCATAGCGGTCATCCTGGCGCTCTGCTCACTGCAGGTGGACTCCTTGAGGCCGAAAAAGATGAGGTTGGTCAGGGCGAACTCCTGGTAGTTCCTCAGGACATCGGCATCAATGTCATCGTAGATGCCCATGGACTCTGCACACAGGCACAGGGAAGAACTGTATGAGTTACTGAGCTCAATGTCATCGTAGATGCTCAAGTCACTGCAGAGAGGCACGGGAAAAGCTCATTTAAGGAAATTATCTTATTCTGGCGTTAGAGTTAGATTAAGATTAAGATTTTTTTTTTTTTGAGCATGCAATGACACAGTCTGACATGTTAGCTTTGCTTAGCATAATTAGCTGCAAGTGGGTTACACCAGATAGCCTAGCTATAGCTAAAAGGGAGCTACAGGGTAACTGGTCTAACACACTTCCAGTGAATTATGCTAAGTTAGGCTAATGTGTAGGAGAGGGGTATGTATTCACTTATTTGACTCTGGGGTAGTCGGTAGTAAATAAGCAGATTTCCACGTTCCATTAAGATGACAACGCACCTGCACCGGCAACTGTTTCAATGGAGAATACAGGGTTCCTGGTCGTCTTGTAGGAAATGACAGACCTGCATCACAGCAAAAACAGTAAACAAACAGGACACACACACACACACACAGTATGCCTTTTTAAAATATATATGTAAAATATAAATTTTATTTAATTATGCATCTGTCTGATCCTTTCATCCAGATCGATTTACAGAGAACAAATTCAGAGACAGTCACCCTGAGGCAACTCGGGGTTAAGAGCCTCTGGTCAACGGCATATTGGCATCAAGATCACAACTTTCTGCCGTCTACTCTCTCTTTAAAACATGTATGCTCCACCTGTAATCCGCATTCATTTAAAACACATATCTTTAAAACACAACATGCATCATGCAGTTTCATTTTTCATCTGAAGCCTGTAAATGGCAAAGGAAAATAGACTGTATTTTGAGAATATCCATTAACAAAGGAGAGCAGGAGAAAGACAGATAAAGAAAGAAAGAAAGAAAGAAGGAAATAAGGAGGACTTTGCACCTGAATCTGTTGTAGATGACGGAGCCCTGGTCGAACTCGTAGCCAGAGTTGAGCAGCTCTGTGGCGATGATCGAGGCGTCTGTGAAGGTGGGGGGCTTGCGGCCCACTTCCTTGCAGTTGAGCAGAATGTGGCTGCCATGAGTCCTGCAGTAACACACACACACACACACACACCATAAGAGACATAGAATATACTATATTTCCACGAGTTTACAGACCGATCTAACCAACCCAGATTTTAATGATTTTCCACAACATTACACTGAATGCGGGATATCTGTAGACAAATTCCAGTCTGTACCATAGACTGGTATTTCAGTAGTGCAAGCAATCTCGGAGCAGACTACAAAAGGGACTTAACCCAAGACCAGTATGGATCCACCACATGTCAAGGAATGTACAGCAACCAAAAAAATGTATATGTGACTACATATTTTCCCAAAAAGTGTGTGTGTGCGCGCGTGTGTGTGTAGGACTTGAAATTAGCACCAGATGAAAGTGGCTGGTAGATTTCAGCAAGAAAGTAATAATTCAATACTAAGCGACTGGGGTGTGTGTGTGTCTCAATATTAAGTGACTAGTAAACTGGACCAAAAACCTCCCTGTTAGTAGATGCACACAGTCAAAATTGAATTTCCACGTGTGTGTGTGTGTGTGCTTGTGAGAGAGAGTCAAGTACGTACTTGTGAAGCAGGCCCCTGAGCTTGTCGCCAATATTGACCACCATCACCTCTTTGCCAGTGGCGCTCAACGCGGCGATGTCGGCCTTGATCGCCTTGGCGACAGAGGAGTGGATGGCTCCGCAGAGACCACGGTCAGAAGAGACGCCGATGAGCAGGTGCTTGGTCTTGTCCTCTGGAGCCTTGATTTCGGCCTTCTCGTACAGGGCTGTGCCAAGACGGACAACATTTATATTTACATGCATTCATTTAGCAGACGGTTTTGTCCAAAGTCACTTACAGGAAGAGAATTACATTGAAGTTACAGTGCAGAAGAGACCTCGGCTAGGGATTACAACTGCATCAGTCAATACTATAACTAGAGGATAACACATTTCGGCTTCATTGAAAACGAGGACTATGCTCAATGAACCTCAAGACAATAGATACAGGCCAAATGAATGAATGAATGAATGAATGAATGAATGATCATAAGTATACTTATGCACACTGTATATATACATTGGCTGGTGTGTCCTTTCTATATAGCCTGTTGTTTGCCTAAAATATGTGAATTGTCTCATCTGCATGTTGTCTATACTTTGTCATTCTCTCTGCATTGTCTTGTTTGCTAGCTGAAAGAGTGAAAAGGCTACCATGACCCAAGGTCACCAGCTGCCGACCCATGGAGTAAGTGAGTGCTGATTTAAATAAATGGTTTTGGAGAAAAACAATGCTATCTAGTTTATGCTAACTAAACAAATGAAAAATGCCACAAGAATCAAGCCTTTCAGTAAATGCATAAACCAATTACTGTGCTCCCAAGTGATCTGGCACATCTGCCTAACTTCAAGCCTTGGTGTTCCAACGGTGGTAGAGTTACAAAGTCATAATGTAGCATGGGGAGCATTTGTCTCATTCGTTTTATTGTGAAATGTGTGGTAACTGAGATTGGGGTAAACCTACCCAGGGAACCAGTGCCATAGACGCGTGCAGGCTTGAGGGATCGCTCAGCCCTGGCGTACTTAGCTGCGGCGACCATCTTCATGGATTTGGTGATTTTCTGGATGTTTTTGACGGACTTCAGCCTGATGGTGACTGACATTGACAAGGGAGAAACGGTACCGTTAAGTATCAGTTCAACATGATCCACACTTCGTTGATCAGGAGTCACAACAATCAATTACATATTTCCCTGAAGAAGGTATAATATCCTGATATCCAGAACATGTATTTCTACAAGATGGCTTACAATCGTAAGACAAAACTGAGTGTATTCATTTTGATGGTTTTGTAACTACGTAGTTTTAAAAAGTACTTACTGTCCTTCAAGGTAGCCATGGTCCTGACCTGCCCACTGCAAGGGAGAGATTCATTCAGAAATTTAACATCACGTTAATGTCCCAGCAACACAACGCAACGACACGTAAACCATTGGTGCAAGGTATTTTTGTGGCAAATAATTATTTGACGTCGCTGCAGCAAGGTGACTTGTTGGCCGGGAAGATATGCGGCACAGCACCGTTTCAGCTAACTTTAGCCAACGTCAGTCGAGAGGCTACTTTGTGTCAGCTAACGTTAACTGACATGTAGGCTAACGGCAGCCATTAGCTGGCGTTAGGAATACCCATACAATCTCCTGCACGAAGACTGAGGGTATATTACACAGCAACCAATTATCATAAGAGGTCGTTGTGACTGTGATTTTCGACAGCAAAGCCTATCATTATGGCAGTGCTTAATACGACCTCACCACTTTTCCCCTACATGCTAGCGTTAAATTCTAGCTAGCAACTTGACAGATCAACTTGGCTGTTCATTCGATAGCACGCTAACGCTACCCGAAGTTAGCAAGCTGAGGCCTACAGCTTAGCACGTCCTTGTGAGTGTTATGGCTCATGCACTGACAGAAATCCAAGACACTTTGGTTAACATGTTGCAGAATAGTCACATTGTAAATAACATACAAATAAACGTATATTGTTGAGGAAATCAAACTTTACCATTGTGGGAGGAACACCACCGCGCTGGTCCTGGCGAACATGTTCACGTCTATGAAGGTCAGACTGGCTCAACAGCGCAGGCGCAAATAAAGTGTAAATGGACAAGTTTCTCGCGATAGTGCCTGTACTTCGAAATCTATGACGTATTATACATTCGCCGAAAGACAACCAACACAACAGGGGAAAAGGGGGAACGTGCTAAATAGCTCATTTAATTGAAAGAAAGTGTATACAATTGTAAGTTACTCGTGAAACGCTTCATATAAGCGATGGGGAAAGCTGATTTCCTTAGTCCTAAAGCGATCGCCAACAGGATCAAATCCAAGGGTCTTCAAAAGTTGCGATGGTATTGCCAAATGTGTCAGAAACAGTGTCGAGACGAGGTTAGTGATATTAAAGTTAATTGTCTTATCAACCAAGTTTGTAACCTGACGTTAAGTACATTTAAGGTAAGTTACATTTTAGTAACGTTGTTTACTCGTTGGAATATAGTGGAACATAGTCAGTGGCCACCTTTTCAGCCAGAGATGAGTTTGTTAGCTATCCGACCTAGTAGACAATCTGTTGCATATAACGTTAACCCGTAATCATTGCTTTGAAAACACTGAATTACGTGTAAGAATCAAGATCATGCAGTAAGATGCATAACATGTGGAGTTGTTTATTGTTTTCTCATCATCCTGTCATAAGTGCAGCTGTGCTGTGGGTCTAAACTTTAATTAAAAAAGTGTCAATTATCTTCTGGTTGCAGAATGGCTTCAAATGCCACTGTATGTCCGAGTCTCACCAGAGACAGTTGCTGCTGGCGTCTGAAGACCCAAACCAGTTCATGGACCTTTTCTCAGAGTAAGCTGACAACTCCGTAATGCATCCTGATTCATGACACAGCACAGCGTCATGAGTCATGATAGTGAATAATGAAGTGAAGATTTTAGAGAGTAGTAACATTAAAGGGATATTCCGCCATTTTTGGAAATACGCTCATTTTCCACCTCCCCTCGAGCAAAACAATCGATATTTACCTTGTTCCCGTTCATCCAGCCATTCTGTGAGTCTGGCGATACAACTTTTAGCTTCAGCCTAGCTTAGATCATTGAATCGGATTAAACCATTAGCTTCTCGCCTGCTAGCTTCATGTTTAAAAGTGACTAAGATTTCTGGTAATTTTCCCATTTAAAACGTGTCTCCTCTCAAGTTAGAAAGTGTAATAAGACCAACTGAAAATGAAACCTGGCGTTTTTCTAGGCTGATTTGACATGGAACTACACTCTCATCTGGCGTATTAATCAAGGCAACTTGCAAACGTACCATAGGCGCAGTGATATCGTACGCAGCATCTGAAAATAGTCCCCATAGACAACAACCAGTAGTAGTGCCAGTAGTTGCAAGTTGCCTTGATTATTACGCCAGATGAGAGTGTAGTTCCATGTCAAATCAGCCTAGAAAAACGCCAGGTTTCATTTTCAGTTGGTCTTATTGCACTTTCTAACTTGAGAGGAGACACATTTTAAATGGGAAAATTACCAGAAATCTTAGTCACTTTTAAACATGAAGCTAGCAGGCGAGAAGCTAATGGTCTAATCCGATTCAATGATCTATGCTAGGCTGAAGCTAAAAGTTGTATCGCCAAACTCACAGAATGGCTGGATGAACGGGAACAAGGTAAATATCGATTGTTTTGCTCGAGGGGAGGTGGAAAATGAGCGTATTTCCAAAAATGGCGGAATATCCCTTTAAGATTCTTTGCCGTCAATCATATGTAAACCAAAGTTAATCATCATCACTCAAAGTTGTGACTAGGCTTAGAACCTTCAGGAATTCTAGGAACCGACAAAAACTGGCTCCTAAATTCCAGTTAGATCCATTGCTCCTATCCAACTGATGGCATTTTGCGTTAGTTATGGTTATGGTATTTGCCAGACACTTTTGTCCAAAGCCCTGGTACTCAACTGTCTGCTCTGTTTTGTAGTGAGTTCAGGACGGACTTTTTGGAGCTTCTGCGTCGGCGATTTGGTAAGTGAGAGCTTCCCAGTGTTCCGTACTCAGTGAAAACTCGACGAAGTGTTTTGTTGTTTATCTGTCAGGGTTCCCACGGGTCATGGAATTTCTGTATTATCCTGGAAGTTTAGAAAGTCTATTCTAGACATGGATAGTCAGGGAATTTGATTATTCTTGGAGGCAAATTTAATGGAATATCAGGGAATATTGTTCTAGCAGTTTAAAATGTACTTTCCAAAATACATTAATACAGAGTGGGAACTCTGATCTATGCTGTCTTATAAATCTCTTTCCACCAAAGGCGCCTCAGTTGGCTTTTGCTTTAGAAAGTCCATCTCGCCCGTTTGTTTGTGCTGAAGTTTAGTTTAGTTGAGGTCTTGTGTTTATCCTCTGCCAGGTACCAAGCGAGTCCACAACAACATCATATACAACGAGTACATCAGCCACAAAGACCACGTCCACATGAACTCCACACAGTGGGAGACGCTCACCGACTTCACCAAATGGCTGGGAAGGGAAGGTACAGTCATCTTGTCTTGTCTTCTCTTCTCTTCTCTTCTCTTCACACTGTTTCTTCATACACACACTCACAAATGACACACACACACACACACACTTCCTCATACTGTTCATGGATACACACACACACACACACACACACACACACACACACACACATTTCCTCATACTGTACATGGATACACACACACACACACACACACACACACACACACACACACACTTGCATCATACTTGTATCACACCAGATACATATGTGTGTGTTCCTAAGGTTAACAAAGTTCATTTCTCAAAAATCTATACAAACAGTGCATTATAGTGCGCGTGTGTCCCTCAGGCTACTGTAAGGTGGACGAGACCCCTAAGGGCTGGTACATCCAGTACGTGGACCGTGACCCGGAGACGATCCGGCGGCAGGAGGAGCAGGAGAAGAAGAAGAAGCAGGACCTGGACGACGAGGAGCGCAGCGCCAAGTTCATAGAGGAGCAGGTCCGCCGGGGGCGCGAGGGCAAGGAGCCGGAGGTCAGTCAGCTGTGTGTGTGTGTGTGTGTGTGTGTGTGTGTGTGTGTGTGTGTGTGTGTGTGTGTGTGTGTGTGTGTGTGTGTGTGTGTGTGTGTGTGTGTGTGTGTGTGTGTGTGTGTGTGTGTGTGTGCGTGCCATTAACAAATGCTTTAGCTGCATGTGGTTACAGTACCAAACTGATTATCCTAATTTATGGTAGTCTAGGACATGTGCACAAACTCTGCGTTAGAGGCTTGCAAATTGCTGGACTGAGTAAAAAGACCTCTAAGTGATTAGCCAAATACTGTTCTGTATCATGTGTGTGTGTGTGTGTGTGTGTCATTGATTAATCATTAATTAACTCTCTCTGTCTCTCATGTGTGCAGGAGGAGCCAGTGTACACTGAACTGGTGAGAGAGAGTGAGGAGGAGAAAGGTAATCTTCACAGTCACCAAGCCCTGCATATTCACTGGAAAATACACACACACACACACACACACACACACACACACCACACATCCATGAGCACACACCTCAGTAGTCGCCTTTCACATTCATAAGTGAGATCCGCACACACGCGCGCCACATCCATGAGCACACACTTCAGTAGTTGCCCTACACAGTCATAAGTGAGGTCTCAACACACACACACACACACACACACACACACACACACACACACACACACACACACACACACACGCGCACAGGTAGATTGGAAGCAGCTTACATTTGGACTCCCTGTTGAGCCATTACAGGGATGTGATTCTTCCGGATTTATCCGGAAATCCGGATTTTCAGGCGTAAAAATGCGACCCTCGTGAATCATGCAAAATCGATGGGGGTATATTTTAGGGGGGGGGGTGGTATCTGTAGCCTAACACAGACCATTGCGGTAGGCTGAAAGTGCGCAGAATTTATGCATTTACATAACAATATTTACAAAATTTTCTCGGAGGAGACCAATAATATGCCGCTTACAATGACGACGGGTTTGGTGCTTATTTCATTCATCACTCCGCAAGCCTTGTCCGTAGGCCTAGTGGATTTCATTGAAAGTGAAAGCAGACGTGTTGATGAATGTTTGATGCAAGTTCGATGTGTGTGGTGAACTATTTGTTTCTTAGCTGAAGCGAAACGGTAAAGATCAAATTATTTATTTAAAAAGATATCATTAATGAAGTTGTTTTTTTGGCTTTGCCACGCGTTCGCGTCCAGTTTGACGTGTCTGGATCTTCCGATAATGACAGCAATCTCGTGATGATATTGACTTTTAATTTCTGCGCGTGTAAACTAGTCTAGGCTACTGTGCTTGAAGTTAGCTGTGACAGACTAGCCTAGGTCTACTACATTGTTTAGCTAACAATTGTCATTTCGCGTTTGTCCAGCCGTTCACATCCGTGCGCCCCATGTCATTCAAAACATATTTCGGTATTAGGCCTAGCCATCTGCAAACGTATGACGATAGTGCTGAGATATCGAGCTGATTTTTTTAGTGGAAATGGCCTACTGTAGCATTGTGCTGATAGAAAAAAGTCGCCTATTTAAAGACACAGTCTGAATTTTAATCCTAGCTCTCCATTTAGTTAGTACGTGCACTTAGACAACTAGTGATGTAGCCTACTGTATAACAGTGCCTGTAATTTATTTTAGGAGGAGAGTTAGGACATGTTACTTTGGAAGGAGAGGGAGTGCTGCAATTTGATTTTCTTTGGAACTTAAATACAACAACTTTCAAGCAACCTCTTCAATCAGCATCAGTGTCAATAGGCCTATATGGTTCACTATATTGTACAGGACTAGAGGACTGACTGTAAGGGCTATATGTTATCAAGTAGGCCTATACTAAATAATGTAGTAAAAATGATAACTTTATGTTGGTTTAAGTTAAAACAAAACATGTTATGAACTGAGAGAATACATGGTTCTACATCATTGTTGGCAAAATTATCATGATAGCCTACATATTTCAGCCATATCTGGTTTAGTCTTGAGTAGGCCTAGGTTACTTTTCTATAAATGAGTTTCTTTAGGCCTTATAGACTATATTGTAATATTTTATAATGTTTGAAATATATTTATCAATAGTTCTCAAAAGTCATCAGATGTCGTCATTTAAGGGGTTATTTTTCAAAATTCTCCCGGGGGGGCATGCCCCCGGACCTGCCTAGTAAATTACATTTATGACGTGCACAGTAGCCGACACTACCGTACCTTAACTATATACACGAGAGCAGCAGTTCACAAACTTTTTTGTACACGTGGGGGGGGGGGGGATATTTTCCTGCTTTTTTGTCCTTTGCCAATCACATCCCTGCATTAAGATGGCAGCCATTTTGTTTTTCAGTGGCCTTCAACCTCAGCAAGGGTGCCTGTGCTGCCGGCCCATCTGCTGGTCCATCTGCTGGTCCATCGAAAGGGTAAGGCATCAGGTTACCCAAACCACACACACACACACACACACACACACACACACACACACACACAGAAATCTCTACACGCAGATCAGGCTTTTTGTTGCCAGAGTGTGTGTCTACTGTAATGAACACATTCCTCTGTATTCTCTATTTCTCTCTCTCTTTCTTTCTTTCTTTCTTTCTTTCCTTTTCTCCTGATCTCTCACTTCTTTTGTCCATGGCAGTGCTTCGCTGGGGGCCAATGCCCTCCGGGCGGCCACCTCGGCCAAGAGGAAAGACCCGTCGTCTCACGGCTCCGACGGCAGAGACAAGAAGAAGAAATCCGCGCTGGATGAGATCATAGAGGTACCGTCGGTCATCTCGTCCCCTGTGCTTTTATCGCTCAACATCACTCCGGTCCTCCAGATTCTATCCCAATATCAACCTGTGTGTGTGTGTGTGTGTGTGTGTGTGTGTGTGTGTGTGTGTGTGTGTGTGTGTGTGTGTGTGTGTGTGTGTGTGTGTGTGTGTGTGTGTGTGTGTGTGTGTGTGTGTGTGTGTGTGTGTGTGTGTGTGTGTGTGTGTGTGTGTGTGTGTGTGTTTAGATGGAGGAGCAGAAGAGGAAGAAGGCAACAGTGAAATTAGACTACTGGCTTCACACCGACATCGTGGTGAAGATCGTCACCAAGAGACTGGGAGAGAAGTACTACAAGAAGAAGGCAGTGATCAAGGTAACACACACACACACACACACACACATTTAATCTTTTAGCTGATTCTTTAGGGACAAAGAAGATTAAAATCAAGGTACAGTGTGACAAGAATGTCAAGTTAGTGCAGCTATAACACACACACACACACACAGTAGTGTTGTATTTTAGCACTAAAGCACTATTTGTACTGTATGTATATAATTTGATTAGGAGGTCCAGGATAAATATACGGCCATTGTGAAGCTGGTGGACTCCGGAGATAAACTCAAACTGGACCAGACCCATGTGGAGACGGTCATCCCAGCGCCAGGTAAGGCGTCACCATGGCAGCCTCGTTCCGTTCCGCCTTCGGTTCTGGTTCCAGAACAGATAAGCCGTTAAAGACTTCCAGTCCTTCCCTTACCTGGTCCACAGTGCCTCTCTAATGTGCTGGACATTTGAACCCTCATTGCTAGGCTTCAGCTGATCTTCTCCAAAAGGGAAATGATAAGAACAAAAAAAAATGTTTTCTTTCTTTTTTCCCCCCCCTGAACTGAAGACGTTCTTTTGTCTGATCTGTTCTAAAACTGTTTGTTCTGATGGTTCTGTGGCTGTATTGTTCTGCAGGGAAGCGGGTTGTGATTGTGAACGGACAGCACAGGGGCACCGAGGCGGTTCTGGACGGGATCGACGAGAAGAAGTTCTCCGCTACGCTGACGCTGGACTCGGTGAGTGTGATGGACACTGACGCTCTCTACCAGAGGGATGATTCTTGAGACTAGCTACAACACACCAGGGTGCACTTAAACACCTGTATTCACATTGCGTGTGTGTGTGTGTGTGTGTGTGTGTGTGTGTGTGTGTGTGTGTGTGTGTGTGTGTGTGTGTGTGTGTGTGTGTGTGTGTGTGTTTCCACCAGGGTCATATGAGGGGGAAGAGATTGGAAGGCATTCCATATGAAGACTTCTCCAAGATGGCCTAGCAGCTGTCCCTCTGGTTTGTGTGTGTGTGTGTGTGTGTGTGTGTGTGGTGCTCTACTGTGTCAGAGTCATCCCCTCACACTCACACTGGTCTATTTCATACAGCAGTCAAGTCCAGCACTGGCCCTGACCAGCTTGGTTTGTGGCCATCAGATCTGCTCCTGATTGGCCCTGACCTGGTCTTAACCCATCAGATCGGCTCCTGATTGGTCCTGACCTGGTCTCAATCCATCAGATCGGCTCTTGATTGGCCCTGACCTGGTCTTAACTCATCAAATCTGCTCCTGATTGGTTCAGACCCAATTTGATCCATCAGATCTGGTCCAGAACCGGCATTGATATGCTCATGACTTATTTGTACTAGTCTGTGTCTGTCCTGTACATAACAACTCCCTTTACCTGATAAGGCCCATTTCCAGGCTGGGCCTGGCTCGGATGGTTGCCAGATCCAGATCAGATCAGATCAGATCAGGGCCACATGGTTGCCAGATTTGGTCAGGTGGTTGCCAGATATACACCAGAGGATTCATCTATCTGTGCTTATTGCTTTCGCTGATTATTTAGCCTTGTACATATACTGCACTCCCTCTCCCCCTCAATTCGGATGGTTGCCAGATTTGTACATACTACACCCCTCCCTCCCTCAACGTTTGTGTGTCCCAAACCTACTCCAAAAAAACCTTGAACAAAATTGTCTTTTTTTTCCTCCATTTTATTTTATATACTGTAATTTCAAAAAGGAAAAGATGAGTTCACAAATAAAATCAGTTGTCATGTTAAACAAGGAAATGCCTCTTTAATCTTATCTTCATCTTAACTTTGAGTCATTAACACAATGTACATCATCATCACTGACACATCAGATGCTGACAAATTAGCGTTAGCGTGTTAGCGTGGTTCATTATTGTGTTCTCTAACCAATAATCCATCCTATAGAAGCTGTAAGTCTTATTTGACATTTTCATTAATATATTTAATTAGTGTAATGTGCCCAAAATGACATACTATAGCACCCATTCACTGTAGGTTCTCTGCAATATTTGGGAAGTGGTGTCTAGAGACATGTTTATAATATTATTTAGCATGAGTGAAGAAGCACAACAAAGACAGGTTGCGTTTGTGGAGAAGAGACCTATGTAGCGAAGTGGAAAAGTTTTACTGTCGTATAGAAAAGGTGTTTTGATAATTTAATGTCTCTAATATGGTAACAGAGAGGTATGAAGTTAATGTATTGGTGTTCAGAAAGCAAAAGTTCCGGAATTCTGTATCAGCCACATACAGCATTCTAATTAGCATGATTTTTCCTTTTTCTCTCTCTCTTTTTAAAGCAGTGTGTGCATTTTGTTAATAAGTCAGTGCGTGGTGGATTTTTACTTTCTGAACTCCAAGTCCCACGATCTTGAGCACATCCTGACCGCATGACATTGGCCTGCTACATTGACGTCCAATCACCTTTCTTCATTTGCACGCTTCGGCCAGGCCAATCAGAGTTCAGGAAGAAAGCTGTCCAGTGAGGGGACAATGTAGCTGCTGAAGTGGCCGTCGATGAAGCCCTTTCCGCTGTTGTGGACGAACCAGCAGTAGACGTCTGTGCCCCTCTTCTTGTCCCCTCTATAGTCCTTCTGCCAGCCCCTATAAAACACACACCCACAGCAACACACAGGTTAATAAAACACACACATACACACGCAACAACACGCAGGTTAATAAAACACACGCAGCAACACACAAGTTAATAAAACACACACACACACATGCAGCAACACACCTGCAATTACACAGGTTAATAAAACACACACACACACACACACACGCAGCAACACACAGGTTAATAAAACACACACACGCAGCAACACACCTGCAACACACAGGTCAATAAAACACGCAGCAACACAAACGCACAACACACTATGTGCTACTAATATTCTACATGTCCCTTACTGTACATAAGATGGTGCCAACAGTTACAGTAGGTGTCGAAATGTGATGGCCGTTTCTCTCATGCTTTGCATGTGTGTGTGTGTGTGTGTGAGAGAGAGTATGTACCTGGTGACTGCCAGCTTATTGCCCTTTACATCCATGGTGGCCTCCTTCTTCTTGGGGTCAGGACCATCATGGATGTTGACCACCTTCACCTCGGGCTCATTGGCAAACTGGCCTGAAGAGAGACGAGAACACAGACACACAGTTATACACAAGGAACAAAACATGTGACAGTATCTCCCTCTGCAGAACAAGGTAGTGGTAGTTACAGTAGTACAAATAGTATATGGATTGCCCAGAAATGTTAGACTGGAAAATCCAGACCCTGGTAATCTTTCAGATTAAGGACCTGGTCTCGAATAATGTGACGGCCCAACTCGAGGGGAGGCACCAGGCATGCATTTGGAAATCTCACCGCACGCAATTGGATAACACTATGACCTCTGACTGATTCCGGACTTCGACACAATTGAATAACACTACGACCAATATTTACTGACTGTGAGCGTTGCAGTGCTGTCATCATCAGTTTAGCTTGCCTCTGGCCCGCCTATATCAGATACACAATGAGATTGGTTCCCCCAAATGCCTGGGTTAAAAGTACTACGTGCATCATTGATACGGAGTATCTTGCAGAGATAGATAGTTCTCTTGCGAGAACTCCAGGGTACAGAAATGGAAAAGGATTTCCAGGGTACAGAAATGTTACAGAATTAAATATTTGCTGCTGGTGTGGGACCTTTTTTGCTGTTATATTACACGGTTGTCACATGTCGGAATGTAAACATTACTGAAGCATTCAAATGTGACACCAAATACACTGTAAATCTACAATGAGTAAGGAGTGTTTGGAGATGGTTATGAAACAGCCAACAACTCTCAGCATTTGGTGTTGGGAGAAGGGCAGATGGTTATCCAGTCCCTGAACTCACTAACAGTGTGTCAAAAGAGATCTAACAAGGTCCAAATGTGTTTCTCAACCCAGAATCATTTTTAATATAAAAATACCATAATGTTATTTCGTACAGTGTTATTTCGTGCCTTTTTTTGTCTCACTAAATCAGAAAAATAATAATCTTAAAGGATTACATGTACACTTTATACACCTTCCCCCCCCACAATGGATCCATCTTCCTAGCATATAACCTGATAAATATATTCTTTAAAAAAAGAAAGAAAAAAAGTTCCCTTTCACCACCCGGCTGCATTAGGGACAACTCCAGGCCGCATTAGGGACAACTCCGGGCCGCATTAGGGCCAACTAAGGACCGCATTAGGGCCAGCACCGGGCCGCATTAGGGCCAGCTCCAGGCCGCATCAGGATTGCATTAGGGCCAGCTCCAGGCCGCATCAGGATTGCATTAGGGCCAGCTCCGGGCCTGTGTCGGCTGAGCCACTGGGCTCCTATCCAGCCAGGCGCTGGTTCGACCTACCGATGAGCCCGTGGACCTGCTCCGAGTACTGGTTGTCGTTGGGGGAGTAGAAGCCCAGGAAGTCCACGTTCACAGGATGCTTCTTCCACACCCGGTGCAGGAGCACCATCGCCGTGATGCGGCCGTTGACCACCACACTGACCTTGGAGTCCTTCTCGATGGAGATTTTAACTCTGGAGAAGCAAAAGGGAGATATCCACTTCAGATAGAACACTTAGAACACCGAACAGCAAGAAGATACGTCCTCAGATAAACAAGAGATTTGCGTTGAGATTCTTAATGAGGATGGTGTGGATAGAACGATGTGGATGACACACTTGTGTTGATTTTCATAAACACACACACATACATGCATCCACACTCTCTCTCCCTCTCTCCTTTGCACACACACACACACACACACACACACACACACACACACACACACACACACACACACACACACACACACACACACACACACACACACACACACACACACACACACACACACACACACACACACCCGTTGGTGGTGATATCCACTGTGCTTCCCCAGGAGAACGAGTGGTTGTTCTTCCCCTCCACAACGTCGATGCGGTCGGTTCTCACGGTCACACCCACATTCTCAGGCCTGTAGAACACGCCAATGGTGCCGAAGTACGTCTTCAGTTTGTTGTTCTGCAGCGTCTTAGAACCGATCAACATGCCGTTGATCACCACACCTGATCCAGAGAGAGAGAGGGAGAGAGAAGAGAGAGAGAGAGAGAGAGAGAGAGAGAGAGAGAGAGAGAGAGAGAGAGAGAGAGAGAGAGAGAGAGGGAGAGAGAGAGAGAGACAGATAGGGAAGGTTTGAAGATCTTGGGATTCGAACATTACTAACAAAATATTGTGACTTTAAATCATACAATATTCTACTGAGTTGACTATATCAATATCCAAATCCTATAACCATGACCATAACCATCCCACTGAGCAACGTCTATGGACGTCCAAAAAACAGTGGTCTGTCCAGGCTGTGATCTGGACATCTATTTTACAGTCAAAATGAGTTGATAAATGACACTGGGACAATAGTCCAGCCTGACCCGGTTCAGGACGTCTATAGACAACCAACATTAGATGCAAATATTCGTTCTGCGAGGTCATAATCTGGACGTCTATTTGACAGCCAGAATCAGTTAATAAATGACATTGGGACAATAGTCCAGCCTGACCCCATTCGGGACGTCTATAGACCGGCAAAATAAGTTGCAAATATACGTTCTGCCATTCTGGCTACTCTGAGGACGTCTTCTGGATGTCTAATTAAGTCTTTCAGGCGTCTTCAAGCGACGCCTGTATATCACACCCAGAACAACACATCTATTCAACGTCCAGGAAATACGTCTTAAAAACTTTCATTCTGGCTAGTCTGAAGACATCTTCTGGAGTTCGGCGACCACGTCTTCTGGACATATTTTGGACCAGTGGAATCAATCTGTCAATCAAATCTCGCTATAACACCTGGACTGTGACTGGAATCTCTTGTGCCATGAGGATTAGGACAGGTGTGCTTACCTGCCCCGGGGTCGGACACCAGGTTGAGGATGTTGCCCGGCTCGGAGTCGATGTTGAAGCACACGTCCATGTCGCGCTTGGGCAGGTGGATGATGAAGTGAGGGTCATTGTCCACTAGAGGGAGTCAACATCCACGTGTGAAAGACTGGTATAGCAAATTGTATTCTCTACTATAATTTATCATTTTACATTATGTCGATGTCAATTTGTCAATATCAATGTCAATTTATTTGTACAGCACATTTAAAAAACAACAACAGTTGATCAAAGTTCTGTAAAAAGTCAAATAAAAATTATTCTATATCACTACAACTAAGAGTCACGATTATTCTATGCTATTATAATACAGTCTAATGCCAAAAAGAGAAGCGGGGGAGAGGGGTGCTCTCTTGACCTCTAACCTTTAACCTCTCACCTACTGTGATGTGTCCCGTGGCGGGGCTGGGGGTGGACATGGGGGTTGGACGGGCCCAGTTGGGGATGGAGTACACCTGCTGCTGCACGGGAGGTGGACGCAGACCCTGGAATCCCACACCTGGGGGTTACAACATCATAACGTTAGGCATCAAGTATAACACTCTTACTGATTACTTTTTCCACATTAAAAATGAGCCAATCAAAGATTAACACTTAGCATTCATCAGCCTTTGAAGAATGTTGTTCTTTGATTCTATACTTTTTGAAAGTGAAGCAGTAAGTCTTGTGCTAAACCTGTGAATCTTTTTTTTCAGTAGACTAAAAATATATTTTAAACTATTTTAAAAACTATTTAAACAAGTGGTGGCAATAGAATACTTCGGAATACAATACAAAGAATAAAATATGAGCAAGCAAGTGGACTACTTTTCAGAGGTAGAAGAACACTGATTTCTTGTACATCCTATACGACCTACATTCGTGCGTGGCAAAGAAAGAGAGAAAGCTAGCCCTGTTTTAACGCTATTTCATTCAGGCACCTGAGCAGCAGCCGTGTTTGGGGTCCTTGGGTGAGTCGGCAAGCAGCTTCTCGTTCTCGCCCTCGATGAGCAGGGCAGTGAGTGGCGTAACGAACTGGTGCTCTACGGCCAGGCCCAGGATCCGCTGCGTGATCTTGCGCTTCTTCACTGCGGTGGGGGCCAGGGCCCTGCGCCCAGCAACACAGCACAGATTACACACTGCACCATAATCTGAGATTACATACTACAACACAGCACAGATTACACACTGCACCATAATCTAAGATTACATACTACAACACAGCACAGATTGCATACTGCACTATAATCTGAGATTACATACTACGACACAGCACAGATTGCATACTGCACCATAATCTGAGATTACATACTACAACACAGCACAGATTACATACTGCGCCATAATACGAGATTAAATACTACAACACAACAAAGTATACATACTGCACACATTAGCATCAGACACTCCGATTATAGAGCACACCATATCACACACTGGGATTATACAGCGCACCATATCACACACTGGGATTATACAGCGCACCATATCACACACTGGGATTATACAATGCACCATAACAGACACTGGGATTATACAGTGCACCATAACACACACTAGCCTACAGTATGCCATATTAGACACTAGCATCAGACACTGGGCTGCATTAGAAACTGGCATCAAACA
>NC_085010.1:8488718-8496218 GCF_963854185.1 Sardina pilchardus | reverse complement strand
TCTCTCTCTCTTCTCTCTCTCTCTTTCTCTCTCTCTCTCTGTGTGTGTGTGTGTGTGTGTGCACACATGTGTGGGTGGATGTTAGTGCTCACACTCTAATTTTCTTGTTCACTCTCCTAGAGGCGCAACAAAAATGAAATTACATCTATCAATTCCCAAAAGGCTCAACTTTATGGAGGATTTGTGTGTGTGTGTGCGTGTGTGTAAGAGAGAGTGAGAGTGAGTGTGTGTGTGTGTGTGTGTGTGTGTGTGTGTGTGTGTGCGTACTTGAGTGTCACTATGCATGTATGACTGTGTCTCCATGTGTGTGAGTGAGTGCATGTAGCCCATGTGACAGATATAGGGAGAGTCAAAGCAGCCCTATTTATACGTTTGTGTTTACACAGTTCTAGTGTTATCAGCATATCTACGTGCCTTAATAGATGAATTGTCAACAAACACCAAACATATCATGATCCCTCTCCTGCTATCAAATGCTACCCTCAGTTCTGTTTTTCAATCAAAAGTTCAAAGGTCAATGCTTTGGCTTGAGAGTGTAGCGGTACTTGGGAAGAGGCCTGGCTCTGTACACAGATATGTTTCCCTAAAAGGTCATGCCAGCCAATCACAACGAGCTACAGTCTAACTATTGGCAGCCGGGCGATGGGCCTCCTAAAACCTGGAGGTTTCAGGTTCTTATGAGAATGGCAAAAGTCCATAAGTTTATGTTCTAGTGAAAACTATAAAGGCTCTTTAGGTTCTCATCAGAACCTCTGAAGGTTGACAAATTCAGGTTCTTGTCAAAGCCATGAAGGTTCACTAAGTTCTTCTTGAAACCCTAAAGGTTCATAAGTTCAGGTTCTCGTCAGAAGGTCCGTAAGTCTTTGTCAAAGCCGTAGCGGTATGTAGACCTGTGTAAGTTCAGGTTCTCCACAATGCTTGAATGTTCTATTTTGTTCCCAAACTACTTCCACTTCCTTGATAACATGGAATGTTAAAACAGAAACCTTGTGGGAACCATAGATATCATATATATGTATTTGTCTTTCTACTTTTACTTCACTACATTCTTAAAATGAAATGTATACTTTTACTCCACTACATAACAAAAGCCACAGTCTCCATTCAGCAGTTAAGGCCTAGCAAATAGTTAAGACATAGAACATCAAAGCCTATGTAGGCTGTTGTAAGGAGCTGAATTCACATTCAGAACTGCTTGCTTTTCAATATTCACATTTTTGTAGCATTTTTGTTTCGGCTTTCAGCGAATGTTTATGGAATGTGATGTTGCTCCCTTTCTAGACATTTTGGATAAGCATCATAGGCTTATGAGAAGAAGCAGCAGTGAAAAATGAGTGTCAGCCATACCTGTGTTCAGGCGTTGTAGACATTATGTATGAAGTGTAGAGACTACGTTTTAAGGTGCTGCATGAATGTAATAACTCACCCAGAGTTCTGACTGCTTTCTTTTTCATTACAAAAGCATAGTGAAGGGAGGGGGTTGTCACCCCACCTGGCCTCAAATACTTTTAGGCTACTAGTACTTTGTACTTCTACTTTCAGTATGTAAGCATGTTTTATAATGAGCTACCTGTCATACTTATGCACTGCAAATAATAGGCTAGATAATTTAAGGCTTTTACGTTTTGTATGCTTAACTTTTACTTTTGCGCAAGTAATTTGCTAATCAAATATCTGTACTTCTACTGTAGTAATAATTCAGGTTCCTTTGCTTAACCGTGGTGACGTGTAAACATATCCCCCACATCCAGAATCCCACCACTGATATGAATGTAAACAGGTATCTCCAGATTCTCCGCTGGGTGCTGCCAAATGGCTACAGCTTCACAGTAGACCCACAATCGTGTCATTGTCGCAGTAGCCACACGGGGGCGCTAGTACACGAGATATGACCAAGGTCGGATAAACGGTAGTGGACACTTGTCTTTAAAAAAAAGTAATTCACACGTGCGGGACACCTTTCGTAACCGTGGGGGAGGGGGCGTGGTTTTGAATCTTTTTGACGGTAGAATATTAATTTATTTCCGTTAAAACCTGCTCATACTTTGCATTGTTTACGGAACTCTGTGCAGCTCCACCCCCCCCCCCCCCCCCCCCATCATTTTGGGGAAAGGTACTGCAAATTATTTGTGCATTCCACTAAAAATACGAAATGGGTTTGGTTTTGACGAAATGGGTTTGGGTTTACCAAACTGAGGTTAATTGGGAAGTGACTAAACAAATAGTTTTTAATCACCTGTGGAATGCCCCCCCCCTCTCTCTCCCTCTCCCTCTCCCTCTGTGTGTGTGTGTGTGTGTGTGTGTGTGTGTGTGTGTGTGTGTGTGTGTGTGTGTGTGTTTGTGTGTGTGTGTGTGTGTGTGGAACTGGAATAACACTGAAAAAGCAATTGGGGAGCTAGCCTCGCCTTGCCTCTCCAAGACGCAGGAGGGCGTTCCGTTGGAAACGTCTTGCGCCTCGTCCCTGGACCCAACACCCGGAGCTCCCTCTCCCATAGATGCAGTAAACAGCGGGGACGAAGTTGAGAAGCCCCGCATCGGAGACCGCTGATATGGAAACTTTGATTTTATTGTGCGCCATCATCCTGTGCTGCAGCCCACTCGGATTTGCGCAGGAAGACGACCCTAAATTCGAGGATGATATTATTTTCAGTGATTTGAATGTAGATTTGAATGTTGTGAGTATACTTTTCATTTTCATTTTCATGTAGCCTATTCACTTGTCTTTTTATGGACTGTTATGACAGGAAAATCGTTTGGCATAGAAGGAGGTAGTCCAACTTCAAATAATACAAAAAAGTCATAATGCTAAACATACATCGAATTTAAGCCATACTTATCACCAATAAGAGTAGTGCAGTGGACGAATCATCGATATGTTAACTAAAAGTGTGGATATCTTGGACGACTTGCCGGTTGGTAGAGTTATTAGGCTATCGATAAATGCGGCGATGACAACCTCGACATGTGCGCTTCTTTTCCAGGCGCCGCGCAGGGAACGTCGCCAAGTGAAGACCATGCTGACGAAGGTAAGCTAGCGGACACGCACCTGCCGCCATAACCTGTGCTGTGCGCGCAGCACATCACTCATTTCTCTTTGTTTAATGGCGTTGCCACAGCCTTTTAAGAAGAGCAGCTCTTTGCCAAAGCAAAGTTTAATCACGCACATCCAAGTTATTCGGGCGCAGGATCAAAAACATAGGCTACGGTTCCAATAAAATATAATGAAAATCCCCACACCAGAGAGCGCCGAATAAAGTTCCTTTTATTTATTTTGAACCGTTTCAAGCCCTTACGGCCCTTTCTCAGACCAGGGCTGGACTGGGACCAAAAAACGGCCCGGGCATTTTTGGCCATAGTGGCCCACCATGATAATTTACACGATAAAACATATGTGCACACTGTTTTGTTTGTAAAAAATATTTAAGTAAACCGCAGTAGCCTGCATGGAAGCGAGTAGGCTAGCCTACCCTTGCTAAAAAAATATTAATTATTATTATACTCTCTCTCTCTCTCACACACACACACACACACACACACACACACACACACACACACACACACACACACACACACACTAACACACTAGAGTGACCTTTAAACCAGCAAGGATGAGGTTGTGCACAAAACTCATGCTATTAAATGCTTCACTAAATAAAACCTGCTATAATTTATGTTGAGCATTTGCACAGTTTAAGCCAACAATTCACCTTGATACTATTTAGTGAAGATGTATAGGCTACACATCCCAAAACATTTTCATTGTTAATTCCATGGGCTATCACCATTCCTGTTTCATTCCATGCGTCTGACTGCATGTCTGTGTGTATGGGTGTCTGCTTGTCGCAAAGAAATGTGATAGTTTGCTTGTTGTACTGCGTCAAGATTGACAACAATTTCGAACAAACGTGACTGTCTTAAGATTTCAGAAGGTTGATGGCGAGCCGACAACTCGTTAATTTAATGGGTATCGCAATTCAAATGCATGCGAGAGGGGCCTACACAGAAACCACAGAAAAAGACGCGCTCACACTATAAAACTTTGTTTTGCTTAACTGGGTGCTGAATCCTACATAGTAGGCAGGTTAATACATCTAAAAGAAGCAAGGGGAAGAAGCAGTCGCGGATTTCAAACTTTTAATTGTTCGTTGTGCGCCCAAAAAGTTCAGCCAACATTTCGGCTAGCCTAGCTACTTCTTACCTGCCTCACAGTAGCTATTCTGACCTCCTCCTCAATCTGTCCCTGCTGGGTCACGTCTCTCACCTCTTCCTCCTCCTCCGAATTAATTTGAATAGCTACTCCTTCCTCTGTGTAACTCAAACTCGCATGTGCCTCTCTGAAGCCTGCACTCGGTGCTGCTTCTGCACTGCTGCTATATGTCGACGGCCCTGTTTGAACTTGTGGTGGCAAACATTTCTGTAATTTTAGCACATTTTTGCTGCATCCACTTGTAGGCTTTTGCCTTTTATCTCACAACTTCTCTGCGCCCCCCTTGCGCTTTTGTGGTTTGTCTTCGTACATTTTCATATACGGACGGTCTCAAACTCCGGTCGAACTCCAGTCAAGACGGAGATGAGGCCGGGAGGGAGATAAGGAGGGCCCTGAGATTTCATTGGACTAGCCCAATGTCCATTAAGGCAGTCAACCAATGGGCCGCGATTCGCTACCGTTGTGGCCGTACGCTATATAAATGAGCCTAATATATGTTTTTATTATTATTAAATTGACAGCCTCGGCCCAAATATGCGTCGGCCCACCGGGCATTGCCCGGTATGCCCTATGGCCAGTCCATGCCTGTCTCAGACAGTTCTTTGAAAGGCTTCTTAAGAATTGGGTCGGTACCCTGGGTGTGCCTCCACACACGCTATCAGAACAATAATCCTGGCAGGGCGCAGGGATGACCAAATCGGTGTCGAAAGTTGCCTGCAGCCAGCAACAGTCTCTGTTTGTGAATAAGGAACTCCCTTGAACTCCCCTGGAACTCACTGTTGGAGCGCGACCTGCCAATAAGCATCACGACACAAATATTTTTGCCTGCCTGGTGCTATGATACACTTTGAGTGCATTCCAATGATTTAATTAGTTAAGTCTGTACACACATGTAAGTTTATGTATTTGATTAAGATAATGTTGTCTCATGACTTGGAGCTACCTAATTATTTTCAGAACTAGGCTTGATCTTGAAATTGTGGGGTTATTTTAGCCTACTTGGAACTATGCTAGAGTGCTTTTATAATACGTTAGGCTACTTAAACCTCAGACTGAACTGGTTTACTGTGGCCTGAGTAGGCTACAGCATTTCTAGGGTGATAGACAGGAAGAATGACTGAATATAGAGTTCATTAAGAATATTTATGTTCCTAGTTTGGCAGGAGCTGTAACTTAACAATTAATGCAGTGCTTAACTCAGCTACATATTTTGAGTCAAATTGACTGTTTCTGTCTTTCATCTTGATGGTTAGGAGACTAAGCCACATATGACAGAACTGTCGGTAAAGACCACCATCATCTCCCGGTACGCGTTTACAGCCGTGTACTGCAGGATGTTCAACCGGCACTTATCTGCTGCAGAGGGAACGTTTCATTTCCAGATTCCTGTGGCCGCCTTTGTTTCCAACTTCACCATGTAAGCATCCAAAATTACCCCCATCTTTTTATCTATCTATCTATCTATATATCTATCTATCTATATCTATCATCAATTTTGTTGTCCTTAATTTGAACGTTTACAACAGTCAGCAACACTCTGCTAGAAATCATGCATTCCTGACCACTTCGGCACAGAACTTTGCTCCAAATGTCCAGATCCAAGTTCTATTGTTCTAGCATGTTCCATGACTCCCTTCCGGATGAATGTAGGGCCCCCCGTATCTTTCAGGGTCCCCCGAGCGGACCCCCCTCTGGGGCAGCCCTGTCTGCCCCCCTGTCTCGGAGTATTATTAGAGGTTCACTGGAGGAGCAAAGACATGAATGGCCATCAGTGCTCTCTCTGAAGCTGTGGACGTGTTTGGAGATGAGTGGTATGCAAGTATAGTCTTGAGAGAACCCCGTGTGTGTGTGTGTGTGTGTGTGTGTGTGTGTGTGTGTGTGTGAGTTTGTGTGTGTGTGTGTTGGGGGGTTTGTGTCTATGTGTGCGTGTGTGTGTGTGTGTGAGAGAGAGAGTTTGTGTATGTTTGTGTGTGTTTGTCTGTCTGTGTGTGTGTGTGTGTGTTTGGGGGTCTGTGTCTATGTGTGCGTGTCCGTGTCTGTATCTGTCCGTGTCTGTGTACATGATGTGTGTAAGAGAGAAAGAGAGAAAGAGAGATAGTTGCATAGGTAACTGATTAAAGACCCTCTCTGTGTGTGACGTGGTGGGTGACTGATCCCTGGTGGTGTTGCTGTTGCCGTTCTCTAGCCGTTGTCCTTTGAGGTCTGTGAAGCTCCAGCTAATTGGAGGGTTGCTAAGTGCTTCAAAGCAGCCAGCTGGAGATGCTGTTCTCCTCCGCCCAGTGGATACCTGAGTGTGGACATTAATCCCATAGTGTCCTCAGCAGGACAGGGCTACTGTCTATGGGACTGGGGTAACGTAGTGGCTAAGGAGCTGGGCTAGCATGTAGTAGAGTGTGTGTGTGTGTGTGTGTGTGTGTGTGTGTGTGTGTGTGTGTGTAGGGTGGTGGTACTGTAGCATAGTGGTTACGGAGCTGGGCTAGCATGTAGTAGTGTGTGTGTGTGTGTGTGTGTGTGTGTGTGTAGTTTGGTGGTAGCATAGTGACTAAGGAGCTGGGCTAGCATGTAGTGTGTGTGTGTGTGTGTGTGTGTGTGTAGGGTGGGGGTAGCGGAGCTGGGCTAGTACGCAGTAGCTTCAAACATGTTGGATTCAATTCCTGGCGTCCACTGTGACCTTGAGCTAGGCACTTAGTCGTTAGTGGCTTTGGATGAAAGCGTCTGCAGAATGAATAAGTGTTAATGTCAATTCCTCATCCCCAGTCTAGACAGCAGGATAGGACAGGGCTACAGCAGAACACACCACTTGCCTTTATTGGTTTGTTTGTTGTTTATTTAGCAGAGGTGTTTACTCAGTTCAGAATGCAGGACAGATGTACCGTATACTACTAGTCAAAAGTTTGGACACTTGGGGGAGGGAAGGGGGGGGTGTACCATATCACCTCTACCATATTTGGATCCACGTATCCATGGGGACCTGGGTACGAGTCCAGCCGGGGTCATTTCCTGGGTATGAGTCCAGCCCGGGTCATTTCCTGGTGAGTCCAGCCCGGGTCATTTCCTGGTGAGTCCAGCCCGGGTCATTTCCTGGGTACGAGTCTTGCTCGGAATCCCTCCTCCTCTCTCTCATCATCATCATCATCATCATCTCTCCACTGCCATGTCAGATTTAAGGCATAAAAGCCCCCCCCCCCCCCCCCCCCCCCAAATAAATAAATAAATAGATAAATAAATACATAAAGGAAAAAAAGTTTGGACACAGTGTCCAGAGAGTGTGCCGGACATAGCAATTCATACTT
>NC_085010.1:8476218-8478718 GCF_963854185.1 Sardina pilchardus | reverse complement strand
TGAGCTCCCATATCAACTCTCTTCCCTCCTCACCGCTCCGCTCGCAGGAACTGACATCAACAGTGCCATCCAATCAGGCTCCTCCCTGCTCAGCGACTTCCTGTCCAGCCCCGAGGCGGCGTCCAATCACAACTCGGTGTCTCTGATCATCTTCCTGACGGACGGGCGGCCCACGTCGGGCGAGCTGCAGACGGCGAGCATCCTGGCCAACGCGCAGCGGGCGGTTGGCGAGCGCTTCTGCGTCTTCACCGTCGGCATGGGCGACGACGTGGACTACCGGCTGCTGGACCGCATGGCGCTGGAGAACTGCGGCACCATGAGGAGGATCCCCGAGCAGGCCGACGCTCGCTCGCTCCTCAAGGGGTCAGTGAACGCCGCCGCCGCCGCCGCCGCCGGGGTCACTTGGGGGGTCAGGGGTCACGGCAAGGTCACAGTTGGGTGAAGTGGATTCCGAATAGTAACCGGATATTACCGACTCGATAGTACCGGATGTTACTGACCCGATAGTACCGGATATTAGGATATTACCTACCTCATAGTACCGGATATTTGGATATTACCGACCCCATAGTGCTAGATAGAACTGGATATTACAGATCCCATAGTACCGGATATTACTGACCCCATAGTACCGGATAGAACCGGATATTACTGACCCCATAGTACCCCCATAGTACCGAATACTACTGACCCGCTAGTACCAGGAAGTACCAGATACACTCAAATGTATGCAAAATAATTGGGCCGGTAGCAGTTCTTCAGAGCGATGCCATAGAAAAACCTTTTTCAGTGCTTCAAAGAACCATCAAGGCAACAGTTCCCCTGATGTTATGGTTCAACACAGAGTTTTGACTCTCCATGTATGTAATGGAACCATCCAGAGATTTAAAGAACCATTTAAGCACCTTTACTTTTTAGAGTGTAGTACTCGATAGTACCGAACACTGAGGGGGAACCCTAAGAGGCCAATGCATCTATTCTCCCCAAAGGTGTGAGCAAGGGAACATAAAGCACTTGAAAGGTCATGGGGTCACTCAGGGAGGTCATGAAGAGGTCACGTGGGTCACAGGGTGAAGGGTCAGAGTAGTTGACTTTGGATAGGACTGTTGATGTTGACTGACACACAGACACGTAAACACACACACACACACACACACAGACAGACAGACACACACACGGACACACAGACACACACACATCCCTTCTAAAAGCATCCAAGGGAGAGGTTCAGAGTTCATGGCTTTGCTGTGAACTTGGGATGAATGTGAACATGTGGTGCCATAATAACCTCTCAGAGACGTCACTTGGGGTCAGACATGGGAGCTCTCAACGAGTCGGAATGATGACGACTCGTCGTTTCACATTGTGGATTTCCTAACCTTTTGTTGCGCAATCTCTGCCAGACCCCAGCCTCGTCAGGGCCAGCTCCGTCCCAGCACCGGGCCAACACCACCAGACAGCTGCGGGGACTCTGAGTAAAGGGTCACATGGGGACACTCAGGGCGGAGGGGGATAATTATTTGATTATTTCATAATTATTTCATGCTATTGATACCTCATGTGCCGAGCTCATATCCTGGCCTGGATGGTTGCCGTGGTTCCCTGGCCTGGTTCCCAGCAGAGAGCTCAGCAGTGGAACGTGATGGACACAGACATCCAGCCAGTGTCATGAGTAGTATTTAGACCTCCTCTCCTTCTCCTCCTCCGTCTGTGTCTGTGTCTGTTTCTCCACTCTTGAAACTTGTGTCCAGATAGGGACAACACAGTTTGTGTTGTTCCCAACACATTAGTTTTAAATGTATAAGTCTCTTTCTCCAGCTATTTCTCTGTCTCTTTTCTCTGTCTATGTCTCTTTCTCCATCTATGTCTGTGTCTCAGTCTGTTTGTCTGTCTATGTCTCTTTCCCCATCTATGTCTGTGTCTCAGTCTGTCTGTCTATGTCTCTTTGTTAATCTGTGTCTCTTTCTCCGTCTACTGTATATCTGCGTCTCAAATCGTGTGTCTTGAAGGCTGCACACATTTAGCGCTGTCTAAAACGTTCTTTCCTCGGCTCTCTTTCTCTGTCCATGATGTCTCTTTTGTGTTGTGTTTTCTGAGAGTGCACAGGAGTTTTCAACACGTTAATAGTCACGAGCTGTACTTGTGCATGTGAGGAGCTCATATCCTGGAGTCTGGAGAGCTGCTGAGTTCACTGGCCCCTGCACTCCCAGCAGGAGAGGCATGTAGGATAGAGAGGAGGGCACACACACACACACACACACACACACACACACACACACACACACACACACACACACACACACACACACACACACACACACACACACAGGAGAGGCATGTAGGATAGAGAGGAGGACACACACACACACACACACACACACACACAGGAGAGGCATGTAGGATAGAGAGGAGGACACACACACACACACACACACACACACACACACAGGAGAGGCATGTAGGATAGAGAGGAGGACACACACACACACACACACACACA
>NC_085010.1:8471218-8473718 GCF_963854185.1 Sardina pilchardus | reverse complement strand
AGATGGAGATGGAGCGCAGGATGAAGGCGGCCGGGCTGCCTACGGGAACGGGACTGGACGCAGTCAGAGGTCAGAGGTCATGGACACACACACACACACACACACACACACACACACACACACACACACACACACACACACACACACACACACACACACACACACACACACACACACAGATCTTGGCTGGGGCAATGGGAACGGGACTGGACGCAGTCAGAGGTCAGAGGTCATGGACACACTAACACAAACTTAAACACACACTGATCTTGGCTGGGGTTGACGGGAGCCTGCCTAGACACAGTTAGAGGTCATTAACACAAACTCTGATCTGGGCTGGGACAATCTAATCGGGCCTAGACACAGTTAGAGGTCACATATCACAAACACATCTTCTGGCTTGATTGAAACGGGTGAACGAAAACCAGCTGAGAAGAGCTCAACACGTCTAGGACCTGGAACATAAGGTGGCTGAGAGAAGTGCTGGACACGTCTAGGAACTCCTTCAGGACTAAACTATACCTAATGTCGAACGTAAGGTGGCTTAGAGCAGTGGTCGGCAATAGGCGGCCCGCGGGCCAGATGCGGCCCGCAAGCGAAAAACATCTGGCCCGTGAGATCTTTTGAACCAGAGAATGAAAAAAAAAAAAAAAAAATTAAAAATCGGACTGCCAGTCTCAAACATGCTCTTTATTTTGAAACGTAACTTTCCAGAACAGAAGAATTTCAATCACTCTAAATGCTTAGATATTTGTCTCATCTGAATACGAGTGAAGCACGCAGCGAGGTGCAGCGTGAACGCACAACATGCAAAATCAAAATGAAGTCAGTGGACAGCGCTGGTTCTCAAATTCCAAGCTAGAGTCCCTAAAACACATGTTGTCATTCAAACAACGGACATAGGCTTATGGTGATAATTAAAACACGACTTCTTTTAAACAGGCCTGACATCAAACAGGCAATTTACGCACATAGAACTGTGAAAAGTAAAACACGAGTTTCAAACATTAACAGCGTGCGTGTTATTTAGGAACGCAACCTTTAAATTAGCATGCTTACTTTCGTGGTGCCGTCTTGTACTCTTTGCATGCAGAGAAACCCTCGTTAGTTGTTACAGATCAGGCATGTGGGCTTTGCATTAATACAATTAGGGAGGATGAAGACATAGTTCTCTGTCCATTCATCATTAAAGATCCTGTTTTCGCTGTTAACTTTTCTCTTCAGATTTTTTCATTGTGCCATTTTTTGACAGCTAACAGCAACGCGTGGAAATGTTTTTTAAAGACACAGGCATATAATAGCGCCCCCAATGACCAGTCGACAAATTTAACCTACATCAGCCTGCTTGAATGTCTCTGCTCTGTCATTTCAAGAGCGCCTATCATTTTTACCTCCTCCGATATTAATTAATTAAATTAGCCATTGTTTTGGTTGTGAACTTGTGGCCCGCTATGTAATGGCTCGGAAAATATCTGGCCCGAGGCCAAACTTAATTGCCGACCCCTGGCTTAGAGAATGCTAAGAGTGGGAAATGCTGCCATCACAGTAAAGGCTTGATGCTACAGTATGTAGAGCCTAAAATATATCACACTTTGCTTTATTCTACAGTTGTTGTTGTTTACAACATAACCCCATGTGTGTTAATTAATAGTTCAGAGCGTAACAATAGTCAGAGAAGGAAAGACTCTAGGTGTGTCCAAACGACTGACATAAGGGACTAGGTGTGTCCAAACGACTGACTGCTAGTGTATCTGATTATCATTTTTGACTCATATCTTTAGTCTTTACAGTATCGAGTCTAATAAATCTGTTTGTTTTTTTTCCGTTGTGTCCAGGTATAGTTACGAGCTCAGGAACAGCCACAACAACCGGCAGACCCACCGGTGCCGACTCAAACAGAGGAACTCAGACAGATGCTAACGCAAACGCCAAACCGGGTGCCAACGCCAAACCGGGTGCCAATGGCAAACCAGGTGCCCATGGCAGACCAGGTGCCCATGGCAGACCAGGTGCAGACGCAAACACCAACGGCAAATCGGACAGGAAAGCAGACGCAAAGGCGGAATCAGACGGGAAAGCAGACGTAAACGGGAACGCCGACGGGAAGGCCGCCACCAACGCGTCGGAGGGCAGTCCGGGCTACGTGGAGCGCCTGTGGGGCTTCATGAGCGTGAAGGACGGGCTGCGTTCGCGCATGCGCAGCCACACGAGCCGCGAGCGCGACGAACACGCCCGCACGGCCACCGGCCTCTCGCTCGCCTACAACTTCCTCACGCCGCTCACCGACATGACCGTGGAGAAGCCGCAGGTGCTCGCCGACGGGACGCTCGTCACCGAGGCCACGCCCACGCAGCCGCCGGCCAATGAGCTTCCAGAGGAGGAGGAAGAGGAGGAGGAGGAGGGAGCCTCAGTGCCGTCGTCGTCGTCGTCGTCACAGAGCCTGACCAGGAAGAAGGACCAACCAGGGAAGGGTTCTAAAGTTTCCAAGGCAACTGGTGAG
>NC_085010.1:8463718-8466218 GCF_963854185.1 Sardina pilchardus | reverse complement strand
GGAAGCTACGTGGTGTCGCACATGTTCGACACGGGCAGCTGGCCGCACGACTCCAACGCCAACACGGACTGAGGCGCCCGGCGGCCGAGAAGGGGGCCGCTACGAGCCCAAACGTCACGCCAGAAACACGTGGACGTTACGGCGCAGAACACACACTCGGTGCCATCGGAAACACACTGCACTGTTGACCTACTCTCTGTATGCAGTAGGACTTCTTCTTACAGCCCAATACAACCGCGCGCTGTTTGTACCCTTTTGCACCCCGTACCCCTAGTCACTATTGCATCCCCCTATAAACATGTGGCCCAACACAACGAGAGATTACGGACTTAACAATAAACAAACAACACAGCACAGCACAGCCTGACCACACTGCACTATGCACATACTGTAGCACATCTTACACTACACACACACGTGCACACACACACATTCACACACTCTCTCTCTCTCTCTTACACACACACACCCCACTCTCTATCTCTCTCTCTCTCTCTCACACACACACACACACACGCACATCTCCCCCCTCTCACTCCTCGTGCACTCAGGAGAGATGTTGGCTCTTTGCCTCTTGTGGACTAAGTAACTATTCCATTACTCGTGAATATATTTTTATACTGCTATTTTAATGTTTAATGTAATACAAAGCCGTGTGATTTGTTAAGCTACATGTTGTTTTTTGTTTGCTTGTCATTGTTTACTCACATTTTAAGCCCTAACCAAAGAATTTAATATGTACTTGGAGGTCAGAAAGAGACATGAATGAGAAGCCGAGTGGCACTCTAGAATCAGGGAGAGGAATGTGCGCCACTCTAGAACACAGCTGGGTCACATAAAGATGGAATCCTCAACTGTCAGACCTGCCAATCACTCTTTCACTATCGAGGGGTCTCTCTTCAAATCATGGGAAAGGTGGCAACAAGAAACACACACACACACACAGCCAGCTCATAAACATGGTGATACTGACAAACACACACACACAATACACCGCCACCTCTAGCTGAAAAACACTACACACGTCAGAAGCACACACACACACTTTAAAACACTGCTAGCTCATACACACAACACTGACAAAAACAAGCAAACCCACACTTTAACACACACACACACACACATTCTTTAATATACTGCCAGCCCATAAACATGGCGACACACACCAAACCTGTTGGCTCCTCACCTCTCCTTGACTGGTTGGTCCCTGTCATCACCGGCAGGTCACTGGGTCAAAGGTCACGCCCACTTCAGGTGTGCTCATCTGTCTGTCATCATCTGAAGCCCCTCCCCCTTTTCCATCACCAAACCCACTAGTGGCAGAGGGGGGCGGGGTTACCAGGGCATTCCACAAGGACAGACAGGCAGGCAGGTGATAACCTTTCAATCCCAGTTGCAAAGTTGTAAGACACACACACGCACAGACAATGAACTCTCTCACCTGAGCAGGTGTGTGAATGAACTGTGTGCGAGTGTGTGTGTGTGTGCACGCGCAATCTAAACTCATGGCTTCTGATTTGAACAGTCTGACCCATTCTCTCTCTCTCTCTCTCTCACATTTTTAAATACAGGCTACTCCTTAGACTAAAGACTGTGGGAGAGCATTAAACCACACCAAGACCACACTAAGTGCTAGAACCTACAGTGATGTCATTCGTTTGAAGACGCTGATGGATTTGCTGATTTATGCTCCGGTTTTATAGGAAAGCATCAGATCATTTTCAACACACACACACACACACACACTCTCTCTCTCTCTCCAACACACGCACACATTTACGAAAAACATTGCTCTATTTTGTTTCTATCTAGTTTTCAGAAAATGTGCAACATGTAGGTGAGATGAACGGAGTGTGTTTCGAAGGTTCCGTGTGTATCCGTGTTTAACATTGACCATAAATGTTCTGTAAGAACATCGGTACTAGAAGCTTTTCAGAGGAGCCGCTTTCCCGGACTTTCCCTGCCTTTGGTTATTCTGAACCAAGCGTTTGATCTGAGCAGCGGAGGCCTCTTCAAGGAGTCATAGAGCGCCCCTCAGGCCTACTGCACCAGAGGAGTTCACGAGGAAAAACAATTATCAAAGTAGGATCAGACGTATCCAATCTGATGAACGAGATCACGCACATTGTAAAGGTGCCTGTGGGTTTGACGGTTTTAAATAGAGGTGTCATAGAATACCAATATTTCAGTGAATAGTCATGTTGTCTCCAATTATGATTATAAATCTGTGTGTGTGTGTGTGTGTGCCTACACTGTCCCCCCATGGAGTAAACCTAACAGTTGGAGAGTTTGTGTGATGTTCAAGAGGGCCATAATGTGATTGAACGGAGTCATGTTGCATCCCAAAGAAGAACAGCTCCTGATTGTGTGCTTTTCTATGGAAAAAAAACAGACATGTCTTTTCTTGTGTTCTGTAATCAAAGTCTTTATTTAGAGTATAAAGAGTGAACTGGTAAATAAAATCTCCCCACAAATACGCACACTCCTGACTCCAGGACGG
>NC_085010.1:8431218-8458718 GCF_963854185.1 Sardina pilchardus | reverse complement strand
ACACACACACACACACACACACACACACACACACACACACACACACTCAGTTTGGCGCAAGAGTACAAGACAATGTGAGACAATGAAGTGGAGAGAAAGAGAGAAATTAAATCTGATGTGTGCATTCCATACACTATTTATGACAAGCGCAAAGCATTCCTATTGTCTCTATATTGTTTGAAATGATGTCAGTAGTCATTCTCTGAATTCACTTTTAACAAACGCATCTTCATAAATAAATAAATACTCCCAAACACTATATATCCGTTTTTAAAAACATTAAATGTTTTGTTATGCAATTGTGTATTCCAGGAAATCGAATTGCAGTTGTGTTGTTTTGATTGAGTAAAAATAAAATCAATTAACAATCATCCAAAAACATTTCTACTGAAATTACTTGGAAAACAAATTGGAAAAAAAATATATGAAAACTCATTAAAATTGTGGATATGGCTATTTGGAAGTCTTTGTACTGCTGTGCTTTCGCTGGTGTGATGGCTGTCCGTGTCAATTCAGTTGTGTACTCGATGTAAATGGGGTATTATATTTGTTGTCCTGAAAAGCGACCTTGGGTTTGAAATGTAAATATGATTGTTCATGCACATTGTGACCATTTGACCATAAAACAAACAAACAAAAAAAGCCCCTTCCTCACAGGAAACACTGACATTGACCATGTGTTGCATTACAGGGGATGGGAAAGAGAGGTTTGCATAAAGTATCAACTTGGTGGTAACAAGTTGATGGACATTGATTCACATTTTGTTGCAGTCAAATTAGATTACGTGTTAAATATCATGTTTCAGGATATGTTACTTTCACAAAGTTTTGATCCCACATCCCTTGATTAGGGACTGTCAAGAGATATACAGTACAAACTTTGCATTGCCTTTGGTGTCAAGTGTTCACAAATGAGCTCCTAATTAGTGAATGAGCTGGATGCAAACACGGCTTCTCACAGCCCTGCTGTGGACTCCTCACCTGGGCCTCTTCGCTGGTAACCGACGGCAACTCCTTCACCTGCTTGACACTGTCGGATGGCCCCTCGATGCCGGTCATGGTCTTGTACTTCCTCATCGTCAGGCTGTCCACCACCCAGAACATCAGGGACTGGAGACACCAGAGAAGATTCCAGAACATCAGGGACAACAAACACACCAGCAGAACATTCTAGAACATCAGGGACTGGAGGCACCAGAGAAGATTCCAGAACATCAGGGACAACACACCAGCAGAACATTCCACAGATAGAGAACATCGTACATTCTAGAACACAAGATGCCCCACACAGAGAAGAAGAATCTAGAACCCGCATACAGACATAAGACGCAGTAGTAGCCTACATCAAATATCATCAGACACATGCATGCCCACTTATGACAGTATAGACACCACACTGGTCAAAACAGAAAATAAATCAATCAATAAATCAATAAATGGTACATATTTTTCTACAAGGAATTTGTCCATAGACGTCAGGCTAGCGGTTACTGAACTGCTAACTGCAATGACAAATCCATTTAGACATACTGTATGTACAGTATAGAGGGTATAAACTTCCCTACTAAAGCATTATAGTCTGCTGCTGGAGAAGAAGATTGGCACACCCATTGAGCATTTCTGGTCAAAAATACAGAAGTTGTGTGAAAGGTCAAAAACAGCAGGTTCAAACACACCTGGCTCCGCCGGCAACAAACGCGCGCAATGAGAGCCTATGTGACAGTATTATCAGAACAAAAACAATAGCCTCTAGTTCAGACCTGCACCACACGTGCACAGCCCCCATACACCCAGCCCAGATGAGATGCATATTAATCTGAATCTGGCCAAAGCTGTGCAGGCTACTACAGTCCAGCTGGAGATACGGTTAGGGATATGCACAGAGACACAGCATGAGGGGTAGTAGTGTGGGGAGATACGGTTAGGGATATGCACAGAGACACAGCATGAGGGGTAGTAATGTGGGGAGATAAGGTTAGGGATATGCACAGAGACACAGCATGAGGGGTAGTAATGTGGGGAGATAAGGTTAGGGATATGCACAGAGACACAGCATGAGGGGTAGTAATGTGGGGAGATAAGGTTAGGGATATGCACAGAGACACAGCATGAGGGGTAGTAATGTGGGGAGAGAGAGAGAAAGAGAAACAGAGAGAGAGAAGCTAAGGAGAGAGAAAGAGAAACAGTGTGAGAGAGAGAGAGAGAGAAGCTAAGGAGAGAGAAAGAGAAACAGTGAGAGAGAGAGAGAGAGAAGCTAAGGAGAGTGAGAAAGAGAAACACAACAGAGATAGAGAGAGAAAGGAAGAGAAAAAGGAGAAAGGCTGTGACTCACATTGACTACGAAGGGAACGATGAGCATCACCAGGACCAGCTCCACCTGTGGATTTGGGATGTAGTCCAACAGCACCTCCTGCAACTGAACACACACACACACACACACACACACACACACACACACACACACACACACACACACACACACACACACACACACACACACACACACACACACACACACACACACACACACACACACACACACACACACACACACACACACACACACACACACACACGATTAGTAGTAGTAGTAGTAGTAGTAGGGTTGAGAGTGTGGAAAATAACACATATGTGCTACATAATTACCTCCGCCAAGGAGGTTATGTTTTCATCGGGGACCGGCGTTTGTTTGTCTGTCTGTTTGTTTGTCTGTCTGTCTGTTTGTCTGTTTGTTAGCAAGATAACTCAAAAAGTAATGGATTTCGATGAAATTTTCAGGGAATGTCAGAAATTACCCAAGGAAGAAACAATTAAATTTTGGGAGTGATTCGTTACACCGTCGGGATTCTGGAGCCGTTTATGTTTTTCGGTTAGTGGTGTAATGGCATGGTATGGCCACGTGGTGGCGTTCTGAATAGTTTAGGTTCAAATGTATGACAACCAAGGAAGAACAATACAGGCGGAGGTCTGCGCTCTCTGAGTGCTTTTCTAGTTCTGTAAATAAATAATGCTGTATATGTCCTACTGTATATGTTTCTACTTATTCTTTATATTATTATTTTTTTTATAAACTCATGAATGATGCACTGCTGGAAAAGCACTTTAAATGTAAATTTCGCTGTACCCATGACAATGACATCAAGGACCTATTCTACTCTGTTCCATTCTCAATGACTATACAGCATGTTTGCCTGTTTTACAGGAATTGTGTGGGTGAGAGATGTGGAGGGTCGAAATCAGACCCTGACCCGTCCTCATAACTATCATCCAAAAAAGCAGAACACCACGAGCGACAGAAAAGAAATGGGGTCGTGCTGCACAGCATTGTGTCCTATCGCATCCAGGAAGGACATTCCCATTGAAAACAATCATAGAACTGATGGTGTTACTAACACTCGCATTTAACTCAATCACTATTAATCCCATATTTAACATATTCAGTGTGAACAGAGAGTGTTAAATCCTGCTGCAGGTCTAACGCTCATATTGTGAGGAAAAGCTCTTAGACCCGTGAGTCTGGGTCACCACTATGATCCCCTGGACTGGCTGGATGTGTCCCCTGGATGTGTGTACGCTAAATGTAGACAGATGTGTCCTGATTTTGTTCAGGACATGAGGCTGAAGAGTGTGTGCGTGCGTGCGTGCGTGCATAAGACTGAAGTGTGTTTCTGTGTGTGTGTGACAGTATGAAGTGTGTTAATGTGTGTGTGTGTCTGGATCAGACACTGAACTACAATAAAAGGAGAAACTGAATACCACTCATCTTCAATGGGTAAATATTTACAATTGCACACACAAACAAACATATGAATGAGGAGACAGACAGTCTCTCTCTCTCTCTCTGTCTTCATTCATCATCCTCTCATTCCCTCATCTCTCTCTCATCTCCTTTCTTTCCTCTATCATCTTAACATTCCTCTCCCTCTCTCTATCTCTCTCTCTCTCTCTTATTCCCACGCCTGTTACAGTAAGTGATGCGTCCTCATCTTCCCTCTAATTCCTTCTCTCCTCCTTTTCTCATCATCCTTTCTTCTCATCCTCCTGTCATCTACTCTTCTCCTGCCTCAACTTCTCCTTGTGTCTTCACCATCACTTTGTCACATGACATGGAACTTCTGCCTTCTTCCTCTCTCTCCATTCTTTCCTCTCTCTCCTTTCTTCACCTCTCATCTCTGCCGACTCTGTTCTAGGTGTGTGACCGCAGGAAGAGAAGAACATATCCTCCTCCTGTCCTTCTCTTCCTCTGTTTTTCCTCCCTCTCCTCTTTCCTTTATCTCCTTTATTCTCTTCTTCTCTCTTCCTCCTCTCCTCTCCTCTCCTCTCCTCTCCTCTCCTCTCCTCTCCTCTCCTCTCTTATCTCTTCTTATTGCACAGCTCTACATAATGCTGCAGAATGCTCCATTCATTTGAATGGGCCTTCTCAACATTCTGAGGTCTTGGATCAGAAGTCCAGCGTGCTAGAGATGGAGTTAAAAGCTCAAGCTGCTAGCTCTTCCACTGACATCTCTCTTAAGTTGTCAGGGGGAGACATTTTACCCAGTGTACATACTGCTCAGCTCTGCTACCATTGCACATTTTAAAAACGTTTTCAGGCCCATTCACTGAGGATGGTCTGAATGGGACCGAAAACGTTTTGCACTAGGGTAGCACTTTACACTCCTCACTGGTTGGATTAAACTTTGCATCGGAAACATTGGTGTGCCAGTTCTCTTTTTGACTGAAGAACTAGTCACAACAGCCCAATAGTGCAAGAAATAAAAAGTAAAAAGAAAATTGTATACAGCACACCTAAAATGAGTCAATGAGGTGACTGAGGTGCATTGTGGGTACTCACGTTGGTCCAGCCGGGGATGAGGAGGACGAGAGTGACCACGCCCTTCTCCACGATCATGATGAGCAGGTAGATGGCACACTGACCCCACCACGCACTCGCCCTCGGAGGGTCACCTGGGGGAGGGAGAGAGAGAGAGAGGGAGGGTGAAGGAGAGAGAGAGAGAGAGAGAGAGAGAGAGAGAGAGAGAGAGAGAGAGAGAGAGAGAGAGAGAGAGAGAGAGAGGGTGAAGGAGACAGAGGCCGAGAGAAAGGCAGGGAAAGAGAGGGAGGGGGGAGGTGGAGGGGTGAAGGAGATGGGGGGCAGAGAGAGGATAGAGGAGAGAGAGAGAGAGAGAGAGAAAGAGGCAGAGAGACAGGCAGAGATAGAGAAAGAGATGGAGGAAGGAAGGGATGAGAGAGAAAACGAGAGAAAACGAGAGAGAGAGACCGAGAGAGAAATAAAGAGACCGAGAGAAAGACGGAGTGAGAGGATGGAGAGAGGGAGGGATGAGAGAGAGAATGCAAGAGAGAGAGAGAGAGAAAGAGAGAAAGGAGGGAATGTTAAGATGATGGAGGGCAGAAAGGGGACAAGAGAGAGGGAGGTGAGGGAATGGGAGGATGCCAGATGAATGAAGGAGTGCAAGACAGAGAGATCAGAGGAATGGAGAAGGAATGATGAAGGAAAAAGATGAAAGAGAAGAAGAGAAGAGACAGAAGAGAGATACAAGTGAGAGGGAAAGAAGGAAACAGAGAGAAATGTGAGAGGAGAAAATAGAACATTGTTACATTATTCAAATCTGCATGTTTATCCATGACATAGCATTAATGACACTTCAAATGACACCATATGTGTACACAGTGGTTTAGGTTCAAATGTTTGACACCTAGGAAGAACAACAGGCAGAGGTCTGCTCTCTCTGAGTGCTTTTCTAGTTTACTTTCCTGTGGTCTTTACACACACACACACACACATATATATATACATACACACACACTACCTTTCATTTGTTCTGGTCTAGACTGACAGTCTCTGGCAAAGTGCATTATTAGTGCTCCAAGCCTCTCATCAGCGCACACACACACACACACACACACACACACACACACACACACACACACACACACACACACACACACACACACACACACACTTTTTCTCTTTTAAAACACACACTCTCTCACACTCACGTACATATACACTGTCATACATGTGTGCCACTCCCACAAACACACACAGTTGTGTCATTACCAAGTTAAGCATCCAAGCATCTGAACTAAGTGTTAAGTCAGTACCCCCATTGGGGGGCTATAAAAAAAGGAAAGATAGAAAGAAAGAAAGAAAGAAAGAAAAAAAGAAAGAGAGACAGAGAGAGACGGGAGGAGAACGTGATCAGCGATGTCCTCTGGGGACCACACAGGGGTCTTCATGTGACACAGTTCCCAGAGACACAAAGGCAAACATTCAACTCCACCACTCACATGCAAGAGACAGACACACAGAGAGAGAGAGAGGGAAAGAGAGAGATGTGAAGAGAAGGACAGAAAGAGAGAAAGGTGGAGAGAGGGAGAGAGAGGTAGAGAGAAAGAGAAAGAGGTTAAGAGAAAGACAGCAAGAGAGAAAAAGGTGGAGAGAGAGAGCAAGAGAGTGAGTGAGAGAGAGAGAGAGAGAGAGAGAGATCCCCTTATGCGTTAATTCCACAATTCTGTTAAACATTTATTTATTTATTTTCCCTTAAACTCTTTATGTATACACGTAATTGAGCTTTGGCAATATTGTTCATGAAACTTTCATGCCAATAAAGCTTTATTGAATTGAATTGAATTGAGAGAGAGAGAGAGAGAGAGAGAGAGAGAGAGAGAGAGAGAGAATACATCGCATTGCTTTGGCAACATTGCAACTTCACAGTCATGCCAATACAGCTCTTTGAAATTGAACTTGACTTTGCGAGAGAAGGAGAAAGGGAAAAATTGAGACAGAATCCGTTAACTCAATCCGTTAATTCATTGTGACGTTGGAGACACAGAGGGAACCTGACACTTCAGTAGTGGTATGGCCTTACAAACACATAAACTCAACCTGCAGCGCTGTTATGACCCTGGTAAACAGTGTCTCTGAATATGCAGTCATGCACACATACTCACAATCTCTGTCTCTCTCTCTCTCTCTCTCTCTCACACCCACAAACACACACACACACACACAGAGAGACACACACACAGAGACACACACACAGAGACACACACACACACACACACACACACACACACACACACACACGCACGTGTTTTGTGGCCCCAGCAGCTGTGTCGAGTTTCCCACTCAGACACTGGCGGGGCAGTCATGGGGGTTATTTTCCCCTGTGCTGCTGCAGCTGGGGCTCTTGGCTGGGGAACTGAGACACTCGGCCATGAGCACGGCCCACTCAGCAGACCCGCTGTACTGTTCAAAGTTAGAGCCACAGCAGCCCCTAGTGGTGCGGATGAGGAAGTGCGTTTATGCCTGCTCACACCAGGGATGCGTTTCCCAAAAATCAAGCATTCTGCGTTAGTTCTGGCAGGCCGCATAGTCAAGCCTGCTGTCAGCGGTCAGTTTCTTATTGGCTATGCCAAGCCCAGCCCACATCAGCTGTTCCACTCAGCTGATCGTTCCATTCTCTTGCAAGTAGTCTCTCTCATAAGGGCGCCTTATTTCAGCTGCGTCAGTCTGCATTGCTTTCTCTGCTCGCTGCTTTGCAACCCACCTCCCCCCAAGCTCCACCTCAAAGTGATTAACTTAAAATAATGACATACTGTTGTCATAGTTGCTTGCTCTGTTTGGGGGGAATAGAGTTACTCTCCCAGTTTAAACTGGGAGGGTAGTCCCCTGAGGATGCTGCTGTTCCCTGTCTAGGCTTTTCCATGGAGCTCATGGAAAGACAGGGAACTTCCTCTGAACAGAGCCTAAGGATCCTAAGGATGTCATGCTAAAGTAACATAGTTATTTCCAGCACAGTCAAACTCAGGCTAAAAAGACATACAATATTACGAGGGAGAAAAAGACAATCACATAAAACAAAAAAAAAGAGAATCAAAAATGCTGTAAAAACTATCCAATTTATCAATAAATATTCACCTTGTTCTCATAAAAGCTGCTTGAGTTGTCTTTTAAAAAACCCTCATGGTGACAGGAGTCTTGTAGCAGCAGGCAACCTACTGTGTATACCATGCCATGATACCAGTATGCCAGTGTAGTTAGGGAGAGAGATGTCGCACACTCCGAGTTGTAAGTCAATTTTCCAGTAGACCAGCATATCATGATTGGACGGAGGGCAGTCATAATCTTCTTAGGGCCCCGGGCTGAAAGGGGTCCCCCAGAACAGCTGATTATAATCAATTTAATCCACAGAAACGACAACTGTGTGGGTGTCCCTTTAAATTATATTATCTGTCATATGCCGGAAAACTGCAACAACGCTGTTGTCGGAATCACCCTAACGAGGCACCAGCCTGCAAAAAGGTTGTGATTTCAGAACGCAAGAAATGAATCAAATGAACCTAGAGCCTTCTTCCAGCTCACAAAAATATTTAAAAATGGGTACTTTCACACTCTCTCCAGGTCTAAATAATACCTCCACGGTTCAGACACACACACACACAATGTTTTTGGGTGCTGTTACTATTAACCACTGACAGTGTAATTGGTCCCAGTCCTGCAACAGCTGTGTAAAGACTCAGAGGTGAGCACACGCCCAGCAGACTGCAGGACTTTAGAGGTGCGGGTTAGTGCCACAGCTCCCTCTTGTGGTGGCAATGGGGAAGTGGTTCTCATTCAATACCTTGACAGCACTGTGCAGTTCCAGACAAACATAATTCATTTTCAAATAAGCTGACAGCCTAAACTAACATTTAACACAACAGCAATTAAATGTTTTTCACATAGCAATTACTCAAAACAACATTTTACTTCTTTTTTTATATATATCTTCCTAAACTTAGTACTTTTTTACAGAGGTCAATTCCAGGAAGACTCGTCCTCATCTGAAAAAACGCCCCTTGTGGACAAATGGAGAGGTGCACGCTGTTACAGTATTTTTCCATGTGCTTATTGCACTGCTTACTAGATGCTGGGAAGGTAAACATGCAGTCCACTTGAAAACACACTAGAGCTCCACCATATGACCTTTGTGTGGCTACTGGCTTGTTTATCAGTTGGGCTAGAGAGACACCTCGGTAAGGACTGGACAGTCTGTTGGCCTCTCACAGCCCACAGGTGACTCATGTGGAACTCGTGACTTAATGATTTCAGTCTGTTTGTTTTTTTGGCTTTTCACTCATGCGGTTCCCGTACGGGTTGGTTTGTTTGTTTCGGTCACTTAAAACACCATTTCTCAATGTCACAGAGAAGACTAGTGCATACTGTACGGTACAGCCCTACAAAGCCAAAGAGCAGTATCTGTGAAAATTCCAAACTTTGTTTGTCTTTCACACTGTATTTTAGCATATACTGTAAAAATGAAAACCCTTACATCTTCAGGAAATGTTTCCGTAGATCAATGAGATTTTAACAGATTGATCGGAGGACATGGCATTTCATATTGGTGTAAATCTGAATTTCACAAAAAAACTGCACTTTGGATGAGTAGAGCAATGTGGACTGCATATCCTGTCATTCAAGCAACTAAGAATAAGTGTTTACACTAAGTTTGGGAGGAAACTAATACAAAAACACGTAAAGGGATGTTGGGAGGAGTTAACATTGCTATTTTACTACCCCTGACAATAAAGCCTTTTCACAGATCTACAATTTATTGGTGCCATTTTACACACTTAAATGTTTTAAATGAATGGAGCCTTCATGTGGGAATGATAACTAGCGAGTAAGAGACCAAGTGGGAATATTCCCACTCTGGAATGCCTCGCATCCAATCATATTTTAATAACTACTACTAAATCACTAATAAAAGGTTTGATGGGACCTAACTCCTGTATAAACGGGCGTGCAGACATAGGCCTATGATCTTCTTCACAAGGTGAAGAGATTATAGACATCCTATTTTCTCTGATGGTAAAAGGACCATAAAACCACTCAAAACCAAAAAAATCATCACACACACACACACACACACACACACACACACACACACACACACACACACACACACACACACACACACACACACACACACACACACACACACACACACACACACACACACACACACACACACACACACTCACACACACACACTCAAGCACAGACACACACACACACACACACACACAGAGAAATGGATGCGTACCATATTCTCCGAAGGTCAGTAAGGTGCACTGTTTATACTCCACGATGCGAGACACCACCTTCACACCCATCCAGATCACCAGCATCCCCAGCGTGGCATCCAGGATGAAGTTCATGAGGTACCTGATGAAACAGGAGCACACGATTGGCTGGGGAAGCTGATTGACAGGTGAATGTTAAAGGCAGAGCCAATGGGAATGCTGGACTCACAGAGAGCAGGCGTCAGCTTTGGTCAAAGTGGACAGGAAGATGTTGGCAAAGTGGATGAAGAGAGCTCCGATGGCCTGCTTGGAGGTGTCGTAAAACCTGGGGAACAAGGAAGTGAAGAAGAAGAAATGTTGGGAAATGTTGATGGCTCTGTTGAAAGGTCTCCCTTACCAGTGAGCTTCTGAAATCAACAATTACATTTATTCATTCAGTAGACACTTCTATCCAAAGTGACTAACGGATGTCATTTACATTATAAGTCATTGTCCCTGGAGCAACTTGCCTTGGTCACAACTTTTCAAACTTTTTTGTGGGCAGCCGTAGCTAGCTACTGGTTAGGGCTTCGAGCTTGTAACCGGAGGGTTGCCGGTTCGATCCTTGAGCAAGGCATCTAACCCCTCACTGCTCCCCGAGCGCAGCTAGTTGGGCAGGCAGCTCACTGCTGGGTTAGTGTGTGATTCACCTCGCTGTCTGCTGTGTGTTCACTAATTCGGTTAAAATTGGGTTAAATGCAGAAAACTAATTTCCCTCACGGGATCAAAAATGTATATATTTATAAACGTATACTTAAACACTACTTGCTAGCCCCGCTCCTTAACGATTACACTACCACCGCCCTTGCCAACACAGTCCTCCTTGCTAACACCATTTTTATACAATCTCATAAAAACCTTTCCCTGTGTGACTGTGATACTATAATAATATTTTTATTTCATTTTTATTTCTAATAATAATATAATTTTAAATGATTCTAGAGCACTTTGCTGTTCTTTAATCTTTGCCTTGTAGTGCTTTATGTGGAACCATTACACACTTTAAACACAAGCAGCCACGTTAGGATCTTTCCTAAAAGGCATCAGTTTGCCAAGCTGATCTAGGTGTGTGTGTGTGTGTGTGTGTGTGTGTGTGTGTGTGTGTGTGTGTGTGTGGTGCATGGCTTTGTCTTTAGTTCTTTAATTCTTAGAATGCAGGGAAAGAATTCTCACCAGATCTTCCATGGTCTTCGCACTCCAACAGGCTCACGAAACCTCTTCACTGTAAAGACACACACACACACACACACACACACACACACACACACACACACACAGTATTAACGTCATAGTAAATGCTAACAGTACATATGTGTGGTTTGTGTTGTTAGATAATGACACATATTTGTTGTATTATCAATCAGGCAAATGCAAGGACACTCTAGTCTAGCCTGAGGAGTGCACACGAGCCTTGTGATACAACCCATACACATGATTCCAACATCTAGGTCAAATGTAATAACAAAAATCGGACTTCTGCTTCTTATCTACAAGGCACAGTGGTGGCAGCCAGGAATTGAACCCACACCTTGTTTTGGCTACTGCATGCTAGTGCAGCTCCTTATCCTCAACACTATCACCACCTCACTTACATTTACACAGAGTCGTTTAGCAGACACTTTTATCCAAAACGACCTACAGAATAACTAGAAAAGCACTCCGAGAACGCAGACCTCCACCAAGCGAAAACATAACAGCCTCCTGGATCCAGACAATTATACAAGTCACTCTCAAAGTACTGCGTACTGCGTTGTTCCTGCGTACTGCGAGGAACAGCAGAAGTGAGAGAGAGAGGAAGGAGATAGATAGATACTTTATTGATCCCCAAGGTCCCAGTAGCTTAAGATACGACGCACAACATACACTACAACATAAACAGGATGATAAAATAACAAATCCACATGAGTAAAAAAAAAAAAAAAGAAGTAAAATATACTATAGACTAGAAAAGCACTCCGAGAGCGCAACCTCCGCGCGACTAGAAAATATAACCACCTCCTGGATCCAGACGGTGATGCGGATCACTCCAAAATGTAATTGTTTCTTCCTTGGGTCATTTCAGACATTCCCTGAAATCCATCCATAACTTTTTGAGTTATCTTGCGAACAAACAAATAATCAGACAGACAAACAGACAGAAAAAAAAACAAACCCCGATGAAAACATAACCTCGTTGGCAGAGGTAATAAGGAATAGGGAGGGAAAGTAATCTCATCGCCATCTAGCGGTTGCGTTCCTAGAGGCTAGCGGGAGGGGAAGGGATTTTCTTTTAGAAAAAATACATCTTGGCCCATGATGGGAACTTAGTTAAATGCCCTCAATATGCTATGCATTTAGGTCAGCTCTATTGCTTCTAGTGGTCATACTTTATTTTTTAGGATCAGTTTAATTGTTTTGAGTTTGTTTGTAACATGGTGATAACGAACTACTAGCTACAGTAGCATTTGACGTCACCAGTTTGGGCGCTTCATCTCCAACTGATCAAAACGGCAATTTGCTGAACTGGCTTTACATATTTTTGTAATGACAGAGAGCGATGTAAACCGCGTGGTAATTACCTTTATGTTGGGACAACTTGTGTTGTGCTCTTACTCACACAAGAGCTGGCAGTAAGTGTGATTGTACTAACTAACCAACTAGCTAACAGGCTAATAAACAAACCATGCTAGGCGAGTAACGTCGTGGAAGGGTGTCACATCACTTGAAGTTGTAGTCCATTTATGAAATGAAACGAGCAATTACGTTTTTTTTTTATTAAGGCGAAATAGGGTCTGATATTTTCACAGTTAGTAGATTATTACAGTATGAAGACTGAAAAATATTTTTGGTGGATAAGATCGCTGGAATAGCTGCGTAGTATTTTTTTGAAAAGTCGGTCTATGGGACTTAACATTGGAGCTGCTCTTCGATAGGAACGCAACCACTTGGGGCGCTGGTTTTCACTTTCCCTCCCTATAACATTCATGCTACAATGCAGAGAAGGCTTTAGGCAGGGCACTGCAACAGTCATACAGTATCACTATCACTAGAGGACACGAGTATCGACTGGCCGACTACTAGTCATGAGGAAGAAGGTAGATTAGGACAGAGAGGGAAGTGTATGTCAGGTGTGTTCACTTATCTAGCTATCCCTATATTTATTATGATAGTTATGGTTATGTTTATTGATTGTTAGGTGCGTTAACTTATCACATCACTATCTTTCTTTTATGATGATATAAAGGTTAGTTACAGTTATGTTTATTGACTGTGTGGCATCACGTACAGGGAAGTAGAAAGAAGCTCGGGCCCTTTACTTTCATTCTTTCCCCTCTGTATTGTTACTCGTTTGCCTGCCATTTACATTAAAGATCCGTTTTGTGAGTTTTTGCACATTCTAATAAAAGATTCCATTCTGCAACAATCCCATGTTGACATTCTTTAGAACGTTCATTTCTCAACATTCCTGCCACATGCAGAGGCTTGCCATTTATTTACAGTGAATCTCCCTACACATCACTTCTTATTTATTATTTATTAAAAAAAGAGAATATAGCTTCTTAACATCTATTAATATCTAGCCTACATATTTAAAGGGACACTTCACCGATTAGCATTAAGCTTTGTATCTGTAGAAAACAAGTCATGTTTTTGAATGGTCGTTCATCATTCCCTCGGTTTGCCTTGAGATGGGAGAAATACGGATTTCAATAAAATCCATGAATAGGACTTCATGCTTTCAATGATGTAAAATGATGATTTTTACATCATTGAAAGCAGGAAGTCCAACATTGAAATATGTTTTTCTCCCATCTCAAGGCAAACTGAGGGAATGATGAAGTATCCCTTTAATGATCTAAAGGACAACGATGTACTGTACTAACAAGTAGCCTACACAGGGAAATGCTAGTAATTTGATAGACATACTGAGAATATTTCTTTACCTAAGGTAACATAATTATGTAGCAAGACATATGTTTAGGTGTAATTAAAGTCAGACATACTCACTAAGTATATTATCATTTCACACCTTTTAGCACCTAATGTGTTGCAATGGATTGCACTGCTGCCTATGTTGACTGAGATCCTCAGGTGGTTTCTGCAACAGTACTTCCCAGTGAGGAAAGGACAATCATGTGATGCTGGTTAACCAATCAGCAACCACTGTGGTCATAGGGATTTTTGCTATCACAATAATGACACTATTCTAGAAGCATTAAGTCAAGGGAAATCGAATTTTCTTTCTAAAAAAAACCCCTCACAATTCACAACAGGGCATTGTAGGTTTCTGCTTGCCATTTTCCATGTCGGATATTTAGACATCATCTTTTAAACATTTTCCATTAAGGATGATGATGACATGAAATAAATTATATATTTACACACTACATTTTGAATTGCACCACATGGCTATAAATAGTTTTCAATTTTCTGACACCCTTCCTCTTCAAACACACTCTCAAGCAAGAGTGACATCAACTGTGGATAAATGGGGCAATCTGGACCTGCTAGAAGAGCATCTGAACAGAGGGGTGTGTGTGTGTGTGTGTGTGCGTGGGGGGTGCAGTCACACTTGGTGTGTGTCTCTGTGTGACAGAGAGAGAGAGAGAGAGCAATAGATAAATAAATAAATAAACAAACAAACAAACAAACAAATGAAACCAAGCTGAATTGAACTGAATGGGGATCAGGACAAAGAACAAATTCTTCTAACGGGGAGGAATTCTAACCATACATCCACAACATTTATGTAAACTCAACCGAAGCTTCTACCCAAAGCCACTCACAGATGGGGGCTGAGTCTGACAGTATAAAAAAGGAGACCTCAGAGCAACAGTCCATTTCGATACAGTGCAAGATAACCAGAGGATGACAGTGCAGAGGTTTTAACGGCCAGTCCTCAGGGATGACCAGATATGCTCGGTGACACCATATATTGCAGTCCCCCTAGTTTATGCTTGTTCGGCTCTGCAAAGCATATAAAGACCATTTCAACTGACTGTTCCAGACACTAAACAAACAAAATGATATTGAATTTGATTAAATAAATCAAATAAATTATATTTTCATTCTAATATTTTGAATTGCACCATGGCTATACATAATTTATAAATATAATTTAATTTATTTCAATAAATTAAATTAATTAGATTTTCATTACAATTACAGACACCATAATTAAACAAAATGACTGAATATAATTGAATTTCTTCCTTCTTCCCTCTCCTCTGCCTCGTCTGGTAATATTGGTGGCTGCAGTATTAAGTGCTGGCTAAGGTGCCCTCTAGATTGTAGTTTGAGTGCTATTCCTCATTAACGGTTTCTGCTGAAGGAATAAATGTAAAATGCTGATGAACTTAATTAAAAGGTATAACAAGGCTTCAGTAGGCGCCTGTGGTGTCACCGTTAGTGGTCATAGAGCAGAGGGGCGTGGCTCTGTCAGCGAGCGAATAACAGGAAGACGTGCGAACAACAACGAGGAAGTGAATTCTATCACGCACACACCGCTCTGGCCGCTCTCTGACAGGAAGTGACTTTTGCTAAATACAAATATTTGTGCTGAGTGCGACCATAAAGGGTGTCAAGAGGCAGAACTGGTGTTTTTGGTTTTCACCTCCGCTCTCTTTCTTGCTCTCGCTCTTTCTCACACTCCCTCTTTCGCCTGTTCTCCCTGGTCTTTCTGTTGCGCTCCATTTCTGTCACCGTCATCACCAGTATCTCTCTCCTACACGCATCACATCTTTTCTGTAATGCAAATGATTGTGCCGAGTACCTGCGCAAGGCTATCACAGAGCAGCTGGTAAAAACAGTAGCCTTTTTCTTCTCTCTCAGTCTCTCTGTGTCTCTCTCTGTCTCTCTTGTATTCAGTCATCTTCTGTTCTCATTTGACATATGCCAATCTTGCAGCACATACAAACATGTCACCTGCATCATTAATATCACAATATTATGACAAATTTCAATTACGCCGAACACATACTGAAGCAATCAATGCTGCAGCGCAGTGGAATGCATAACTATTCTGCAGAGACACTTCCTTGAGTTAATATTCTAGATTCTTCCGTTCTGAGGAAGCACTGTGTTCATGTGTCAATAAAGTGCCAAAGGCCTCCTTTGATTTGCCTTATCTATTCAAGTCATGCAGGCACTTGCACTGTGTGTGAATAGTCGTGCTGCTGCATAATTACTGGCTTATGCTAGGGTTTTATTTAAATCAATAAATTAATTGACACACAGGCAACGTTAACAGAAGGTTAATCACATTTAGCAATGATTAGTGTCCACTGTGAGTTCAGTGACAGCTGCGGAATGGTCTGATTAACTGTCAAAGCACACAATTCTTTTACCCCTTGCTCTCTCTCTTCTGTGTGTGTGTGTGTGCGTGTGTGTGTGTGCACTGGGGGGTTGTAACTGGGTCATATGGTCCAAGTGCAAACATGAGAACTGCTGAAACAGCAAAACAGAAAAGAAATAAACAACCACAACACCCAGCGACAAACTGTAGCGAGATCAACCCACTGACCAGAACATTCTCACCGCCAACTGTCTGGACTTTTCTAAACCAAATAACATCATACGGTATGAAATCCAACAGAAAGAGCCATTTGCTCCTTCCTTCCTTCCCTCCACCCCCCACTGGGAGGTCATATTGATTGACAGCTCCTTGGCTTCACCACCTGCACCAGCTGAAGTAATGACTGACAAGTCAGACGGCTCACCTGACGGACTGCCACTGTGGCTACCATGGTAATAAGTAACTAAGTTTACAAGGTTGTCATGGAAAAGACACGCTAAACAGCCCCCCCCCCCTCTCTCTCTCTCTCTATTGTATTTTCAACATGCTATACTTCTAGTCATCTCTGAGTCATTCAGTAATACAGAAGTCACTCATTCTCCACGCAATGCAGATGTTTCCACTCCTCCCTCCTTTCTTCTTTCTCTTTTGTTCTCTCTCTCTTATATTTACCTCCACCAAGGAGGTTAACTTTTCATCTGGGTTTGTTTGTCTACCGTTTGTTTGTTTGTCTGTTTGCGATATAACTAAAAAAAATATGGACTTCAATGACATTTTCAGGAAAGGTCTGAAATGACCCAAGGAAGAAACGATTACATCTATCTCTCTCTCTCTCTATCTTCTTCTGCTGTTCCTCGCAGTACTCCCTCGCTACTGAGGTTCTTCACTTCCTCTCTAACTTCTCTCCATCTGTCCCTATCTTTGTGTGTCACATGTTAATAGAGTACCGCCATGGGCAACAACAAGGCATCAACAACAGTGTTCCTGTTTCAGAGCATATCTGGCGTCGGCCCTCAACGCTCTGGGGTTTACAATCCCACAAGCCCCCCCAGGGGGGTCATGTGACAGGAAACCAAGGCCTAACTGCAGTCCAGGGGTGGTGAAGGGTAGAGTGTGTGTGTGTGTGAGTGTGAGTGTGTGGGGTTCAGATATGACAGAGGTCCTGTGACACACCATCGCTACACACACACACACACACTCACACACACACACACACACACACAGAGAGAGAGAGACACACACACACACACACACACACACACACACACACCTCGCACCAGTGCCAACAGTTAGAGCCTGCACGACATAAATCCACCACAGTCTTCAGCACATGACTGTGCTGAATAGCATCAGATATTTCAGTGCAGACAGGCCACACACAGCCAGTGCTTGTGGTCAGCTCCTCAGGCCCAACACACATCGCAATGAATTCTGCAAGTTGCCCAGACACAAAACCTATTCTCCTCCTTAGACACAAACAAACAAACAAACAAAGACACAGACAGACAACTCAAGTCAATCCTTCACTGCTTCCAAGCAACCACTGAATGCACAGTGCAGTGCATGAACAAGATGTCATCCATGCAGTGAGATCATGCAGTTTGTAGGCTAATGCATTGTTTTGGGGAGAGGTTTGTTATGAGCAACTCCCACAAACTCAGATGAAGTGAGTGAGGTGGTTCACAGACTGGGTTGTCCCTAGGCTACAGCTGGGCCTACGCTAAAAACCATCGGTCTGTCTGTTTATAATTGGTAATATTACGCACGGGAATTGACCCAGAGACAGTTGGATTCATGTAGATTGTACCGCATTGTTTTAGTGTAAGCTTGCTATGATCAACTCACACAAACTTAAATGTAGACAGAAGGCTCACAGCTTGGGCTGCATGCAGCCTCCACACGCAAAAAAACTGGGGCTCTGTTTCCATTTGGTAATATTGCGCACAAATAATGAGGATTACTTTTGGCATGAAGCACAACACAATCAGCAATGACACTTATCCTAAAGGATCAACATATCCAAGCTGGCTACAAAACAACAGCCACGTGTTAACGGGCTGACCTATAGGAAGAGCTGCAATTGTCAGCTGAGACACTTAACATTCCTACAGAACAACGAATGCGGTAAACTATTAATAATAACGGAACAATGTTACAATCATGCAATAAACAGCTGTCTAATAGTGGGATATGTTCCCTGTGAGATTTACCACGTACACATTAGAGTGCTGAAAGCTACAACTGCGAGAAGCCCTTGGATCAGAACCCCGAAGCCATCCATTAAAGAGCCGTTATCGCAGCCGCGCGGCGTCGCCTTCGTTATGTCGCTCATGTTCGTCACCACGAGCATCTTGCTTCGTAAAAGTCTCCTCACGAGGAAAATACCGTTATATCCGTACATGTCCATGTCTCTTGATGAAAAACCAAACTCCTCCTAAGACAAACAAAGGACGAGGGCACTTCTTCTTCGATAACACAGTGCGAAAAAACATCCAAACCGAGGAACGACAAACCAAAGAGAGAAAGCCAGTAAGTTAATCCCCGTCGAGCAACATAACTTAACTCCCGAGTCAATCAAAAGTGACTCAAACGACGTGCAGATGGCGTTCTGTTGGGAAAGTTATCTTCGAAAAGTTGTGCTCAAGTTGAGACAAGAGATCAGCCGCAGCTTCCACTTTCCCATTTTCGTGTTTTCCACACCAACAACAAGCCGAGCAGATCCGCGAGATGCTGACGTCACCTCCTGCTTCGGTCGGAGAGGGAGACCCCTGGCTTTTGTTTGGAGCAGCGTTGAATTAATCCGCTCTGCCCCACTCGCTGCCGCGCAGACGCTTTTATGATACTACATTGTCAAACGTGCCTGCCTTGTCTTCTAGCGGCAGGTGTTGTTATTATAGGCCTACACCAAGAATAAGATAAAGCACTGGCAACAGCTAAGCTCTGATGCTTGAGTGGTTCTGTTTTTTTTATTATTTTTTTTTAATACTTTGAAGTTCAAGTATTTCAGCCAAGGAAACGAATTACCAGGCTATCGACAATGAAAAAAAATGCATGTTAATGTGGGATTCAAACCGGCAAAGAGAGAAGCACATATTGACTAATCTGATATTGGCCTTTGCTAATCCATCTGTGCGGATAGCTGTTCCCTAAAAGCCGTCTGAATCAGGATGAACTGAATTTGATGAAGCAACCTGCTAGTCTCGCATCTACTGATTTCGTCACCGGAGATAGACGACCTCGCCGGGTGTAGAAACAGCTGCAGTTGTTGCGAGACCACTGTCCGTCAATACGCAATCCATCAACTGCCACGTTTCTGATAATGTAAACTATTGCTCCACTTAACCGGTCACCTGCTCCAAAAATCAATCCAGTTGATGGAGTGTGGTGCTGAAGGTGCCTGGAATGAGACTGATGGTCTTTGACGGGAAACTACAAAATAATGACTCAACATAGGCTATTACCAAGCTTTTAGGACGTAGACCATCGTTTATCGTTTATCTGATGAAAGTGAAATCAAAGGAAATCAGAAAAATAGAGAAACACAAATGAGTGGCATAATGGCATGCCATAATGGGCCTAGCCCATTATGATCTGAGGCTCTGAAGAACCATTTCCAAAGTGAAGAGCTTTCACCTGATGTAGCCTAACGGTTAAACACAGAGTGTTGACTCTCAATAGAACCATCCAGAGATTTGAAGACAATTTAAGCACGGAAAAACATTTAAGCACCTTTCTTTTTTAGAGTGTATGCCCATCTGACCAAATGACAGCCTTTCTGGTATAAAAACCGACGCCAGATCAGCAATGACCAAGCCAATCCGAATATGCGTCGCGCACGTCAGGCTACACCATCTGGCCAAAGTTATTAACTAAAGTGTATGGATCAAAACGTATGTGCCAATAATCAGCATGTGTCATTTGCGCAGATTGTGATACCATGCCTGAATCTGCACACTCTTTAAAAAGGGTTCTTGAGGTTCTTTATAGAACCGTGCAGGCTTTAAGGAACCCTTATAGGGGTTCCTTTGATGTAGCCTTCAAAATGGTTTAAAGAAGCATTTAGGGTTGTCATGCAACATAGGCTATTTAATATTCCACATAGCACCTTTTATTCTAAGCGTGTGACATAATATAGGGTTATTTTACTCAACAACAGCTTCGGTAGGAAGTGTAGGAGATGGTCGGTGTTGTGTAGCGTATAATGCCACGACATATGGTAAAATCATCTATCAACCATCTCTTCATTCATATCTTCATCTTGCATCTATCCATTTGTCCATCAAGCTATCTATACATTCATCCATGATCCATCCTTTTATTCCTAATTCATGTTTGGCTACTGCGCTTGCCCACATTTAGGGTACTTATCCCAGAAGCATACTGCGCTATCACACTAAATGGGAAAAATGTGTGGCGAGGCTTATGCTTTAAATCCATGGTCAGTTCGCGGGATGCAGAAGGTAATCTGTGGCCTGCGCGCGCGTGCTCGTTAAAGGCTCCGCGGATTAGGAGGGGCGCGGGAGCTCCAAACCATCTGTTGTCGACACCTCCCGTCACCTGCCCGCGCGCAGGACACCGCGGCGGCCACCAACGGCCGTGCACGAGCCAATATAGGCCATGGCGGCGGCGCGCACGAGGTCATCCACTTATCTCTGGTGATTGGGGATGAACTTCACGTGGGGCCGTTCGCTTTAACCACGAGCTCTAATTGACGTTGCATAACAATAACTGATGTCTCGATCTAGGTTATTGAGAGACAATGCAATGACTTGTGAATTAAAACGCGCATATGGAGGGGAAAAAAGTTTTTAATTTACAGATGTATAAGTTTGTGTCACGTGCAAACGTCCCATTAAGTGCGGATTTCATATCCTCAACTAGCCTAGGCTATATCCTCCATAACACTAATATGCCGTGGGTAATATTATTTCTTCTTTAAATCTGCATTACACAGTTTGTCCTCCCTCACTCTAAAAAGAATAGGGTCAGTAGCCTACCGGTTCTTTAAAGAGATGCCGTATAAGAACCTTTTTCAGTGCTTCAAAGAACCATCGAAGCAACAAGCCTGATGTAATGGCTCAACGGCTCAAATGGCTCAAATAACTCTTCATTGAACCATCCAGAGATTTAAAGAACCATTTAAGCACCTTTATATTTTTAGAGTGTATCCGCCAAGTGTTTATTGTAAGTGAGAAGGTGGGATATACCGGTGTATCGGGGCGTGTTCTGGCCGCTAGAGGACAGCGTTGACGCAGAGATTCGTTGTGATAAATCCAATTTCGTTGTTATTCACATCGCTAAAAATGTTTTCCATCATCACAAAATACGGAACCGGGTAAATATTCAGCAACAATAGTGTATGATCTGGCCTTTAATATACATATGATTACTGTTGAATTCTGACGAGTGTTAAATAGACCCATATTGATGTTGGAGTAAAGCTGTGTTTGGACTTCGATCTGTTCCGATCACGTCCGGCCCTTACACCCACACAATTGCACTTCGCAAGGTGGCGGACGTGATCATCATTCCAAAGAAATGACATTGATTCGGGTTATAATAAGGGTCCAAATAAACTTCTGAAAAAGTCAAACAATTGGACAACAGAACAAAAAAAACCAGTCTGTCTCAATAGTGCATGCGCTATGTATGAGTGTGCGTAAAATATTACTTCTTAGTAAAATGTTCGAACGGCCACTGACCATCCGAAATAACTGATACAGCCTAATCGTTGTATTAATAAGTAAACAAACGGCAAAGATAGATAAGTTACTCCATTTCAAGTAACAGAAGGCACCAAGTTGCATTTTAAACTAGGTGCAAGATGCATTCTCCGCCGTTGTTGTTACATTTCCAACACCCTTGGCATTTTTACACTGAAACGGAGTCTTCACCTCCAAATTGCAAACATTTAATATAAACTTCACACTTTCTAAATTGTCCTTAAGACATTCCTGGCAAATGCGTAAACTATGCTACATTGTGTAATCGGCTCTACTAGCCTACAGCAAATACGTGTTTACACGATACGAGCCAAAGGCCCTCTTGACTAGGGGGAGGAGGCTTCGGCATTCTATTTATAATTGGCCGAACAAATTTTGCAACTGCTGTAAAGGTCGATGAAGGAGTTGGCTTGAAAATAATCTGAAGATTTTTAGACATGCGCAGATGTAGGATGCCATATTGGAAGGAGGATTTGGCCCGAGCAGCTGAAAGAGACACGGCTCGCGCTGTCTTCAATCAAACGAAAAGAGCTCGCGAATAAAGACGTGGAAAAAACTTGATTGCGGTAAGATAAATGATCGCTTTTGGCTTCTTTGAGTTGATATGGAAGTGCTTAGCGTAGCGTTACTCAGTTCTCCGCGAAACGACCAACACGAAAGCTTTTTCCTGTGTAAAATATTTAACTGGTCGGAGGCTCGTTTCGCGGAATCAGAAATAGCGAAGCTTTCAGTGGGCAAGTTGTACAAAGTGTCATTATGTAGCGCGTGTAATTATGGCTTTTAGGCAACATCAGCAATGCATTAAATCTACTTTCGATTCCCTCGCTCGCGGTTTAACAACATTAATTTGCCGATTGGATGTGTGCAAATAGTTAACGCCAAAGTGTTTTCGGTTGACTGACATAAAATATGTATTTTTCAGGTCATTATGTTATGTCATTGAGAATTCGAATATCAGACTGTTGTCGATTCAAGTTCACAACCTGTCCAAGCCGTGTTGAATTCCCAATGGACACGGTGTTTTTCTTCCTGATAAACATGTGAACTTTACAAGATTCGATTTAAAAATGCCTTGTTTTTCGCTTAAACCAGAGTGTCTGTAGATGTTGAAGCCGATAGGCAGCCAGAATCGTCAGTGCACAGCGAACCGCGGTGATATGTCAAAGCCACTTTCAACATGGCGGTTAAGGTGTGTAAAACTGCACACAAAATCTTTGAATAGGGAAAAAATAAAACGATGCGGCATAACCATTCGATTTTAGTTTCGTTCGGTGCACATTGACGTGCTCTACTGAATTAAATTCGAAGCAAATGCGAGGCTTTGTCGTCCGAGTTTTTTTCCGCTACAATACTTTTAGGCTGTGCAAAGTACAGAGGCGGCGTACTGAATACGTAACGACCCAAGGAGGTCTGCACGCAGAGAACAGCGGCGATACCCGGCCACACACACACACACACACACACACACACAGACACACACACGCTCACACGCGCGCGCACGCACGCCCGCACGCCCGCACACACGACACACACACACACACACACACACACACACACACACACACACACACACACACACACACACACACCAAGCAGTTCCTCTTTCGGTTTTAACCCTCGTTGCAATTTTCACATAGGCTACTGCATTATTAATACGCGTAGAAAACGCACTGCTAATCGCCCTTTCATTTGTATAATCGCAAAGCTCTTGGAGAAGTAAATGTTTTCGATGACTGTAATATAACACGAGCTGTTTAATTCTCAACCGTCAGCTCGACGTGGAATTCTATAATGAAGTTGTTAATTGGTGGAACGTCGTTTATCCGTTTAATTAAAAGGGGTTTTTTTATCTTTATTTTTTGCTGATGGATGGCAAATCTGGTGTTGTGCCCGCGTGCGCGTGCATTATTGCAGGGAATTCTTTCCGGATTAAATGCAAATTGTCAGAGGAGGAGAAATATAAATGCACCGTGGGCTTGGGGGGGTTAGCGCTAAAGTAGCCATAGGAGTCAATAATACACAGACTCAAGTCAAAATGAATCCAGGGTCTCCTAGTCCGGCATATTTTTCCATTGTGGTATCGCGCTGACAGACTGTTTCACCATAAATATTCTGCGAATGAGAGGGAAACAGAGTTGCAGCCGAGCGCGCCGCTATTGGTCCACGGAAGGGTGTGTGCCGTTAACGACCGAATGATATTGAGGACGGGGCACTACGGGATAAAGACGAACTGATCCAATGGAGTGTCGGCTTTCTCGTCATCTGAATTAAATGGGACAAGTTGGGGAGGGAGGCAGGGAGAGGGAGAGGGAGAGAGAGAGAGAGAGAGGGATGGGGATACAGAGTCAAAACACACCGTGATAAATAGGTTAGGCACGTGGCTTACAGCTCAGTCGCGGGATGGGTAAGTGTGCTGGTAGAACTGCGCGTATGTGTATAGTGTGTTGTTTTCTCCAAGGTCAGCCCATGCCCCCCCACCCCCTCGATCCCCTCCCGTTCACCGACCGGGCAAGGGAAACGATAGAAGTTCACCCGCGGCGGGGGCGCGCGTGACACAGACCCGTTCCGTGAGTAATGCGATCGGCTGGGAGAGCAAGCGGATCGTTTGTCCTTGGGTCGGCGCGAGAAGGCATCGTGTGTCGGCAGCCTTTTTAAGCGGACCGCCGGTGCTTCGGGCGAATAGATTGCACAATTTAACGCAGGAACCCCCCCCCCGCACACACACGCAGTATGTTTTGAAAACACAGGCCTATAAAAGGCTTCCTCTATGAAGAAAACACCCGTTCCCAACATCCCGTCAGGTTTCCATAGAACTGTTACAACAACACCGCGGAATTCACCCTCCCCACCCCATGCTGCTGCTGTAGCAGTGGTGCTACATACAGTAATTCTACCTTAGCAACTCTGATCCAGGTAATGGTGGCTTCAGATAGAAGTGTCCTTTTGGGTCTGCAAACATCTCTCTGGATCTACATGTGTAAGCAGATGTTGAGAAGCTCTTCTTATACAGAAGCAAAGCTGTTAGATTGGGTCGAGTATTTTGATAACAGAGAAAGACGATTGCAACCTGTTGTTGTGGATTGGATCTGACAGTGATTATTATGGAAAAGAAAATTCAATTATTTTTTTGTATGTATTTGTTTGTGACAGTGTGGTTGTCCCTGACACAGAGAGAAGGGGTGTGTGTGTGTGTGTGTGTGTGTGTGTGTGGGGGGGGGGGGGGGTGGTAGGGAGAGAGAGAGAGAGAGAGAGAGAGAGAGAGAGAGATGTCCTCTGTTCTGTTCTGTGTGTTGTTAATGTCATGGAGCAGTATTCAGAGGAGAGTGAGCCCCTAATCACATGGTCTGTTGTTGTTGTGTTTTCCGAGAGTCTTGCTGGCAGCCAGGGGAACCTTGACGAAATCACAGAGGGTTGCTACGTAACAGAATGATGTCACAATGGAAATGACAGAGCGGTAGTGTGGGATGACATCAGCAATGTTGATATACTTGGATGACATCATTGTGATATGCCAATGAAAATGGAATTTGCCATTTTATGTGTGTAATCTCTATCAACCAAACAGACAGGCAGACAGGCAGACAGGCAGACAGGCAGACAGACAGACAGACACACACACACACACACACACACACACACACACACACACACAAACACACACACGCACAGACACAGTCGGCATAGCCCACAAAACAGGGTCGGATTAGATTAAAAAGGATTATTTAATGTGATTGACAAAGCTACAATGTCATAATAATAAAAAGAAAATCAGGGTTGAATTGTCTTCGTAAATCCTTTAATGCTCTTTTAGAACTTTAACAGCTTCTGGCTTTTGGATGGACAGACAGAGAGAGAGAGAGAGAGAGAGAGAGCACGTGAGCATTTAGCATCTAGTGCATGTGGATGGATGTGAGGCTAATCAATAGAGTCCTGGAAGTAAATCCTTGGCTTTGTTGTGGTCTGATCTCCGAGGCAGTATCAGAGTAATCCTTAAACCCAATCTGGGGGAGACGCAGAGAGGGGGAGAGAGAGCTGTGCATGTGTGCATACTCAGGGAGTAGGTACCCGAGAGAGAGAGAGAAAGAGAGAGGGAGAGAAAGAGAGAGAGGGGGAGAAGGAGAGAGAGAGAGAATTGTATGGGAGATGAGTGCGATTTGTGTGTTTTCATTTGTATGCCCTGGCAGTGAAATCCCACTCATCATTAACAACAAAGCACAGCAGAACTGACATCCAGAGAGAGAGAGAGAGAGAGAGAGAGAGAGAGAGAGAGAGAGAGAGAGAGAGAGAGAGAGAGAGAGAGAGAGAGAGAGAGAGAGAGAGGAGAGGGGGAGAGAGATATGAGAGGGAGGGAGAGAGAGAAGGGAGTGTGTATGTGTGTGTATGTGAGAGAGAAGGATGGAGGGAGAGAGAGAGAGGGAGAAGAGAGAGGGAGTAAGGGGAGAGAGTAAGAGGAGGGGGATACACAAAAAGAAGGGAGGGGGTTAGAGAGAGACCATGTGAGACAAATTAATGTGTTTTCAGCTCATTCCAGCACTCCAGTGTGTGTGTGTGTGTGTGTGTGTTTGTCTGTTATGTGTGTGTGTGTGTGTGTGTGTGTGTGCGCATGTTTGGGTGTTTGTCTGTCTGTGTGTGTGTGTGTGTGTGTGTGTGTGTGTGTCAGTGTGTTTGGGTGTGCATGTTTGGGTGTTTGTCTCTGTGTGTGTGGGTGTGTGTGTGTGTGTTTTAATGGGACGGTCATGATGTGGCAGGCAGCAGAAAGACAGAGAGACGCTCTCGGAGCGGAACAGAGCTAGTGTGCTAGCTAACATGGGTCTGTGACGTGCAGTGACGAGTCTGATCGGAAGAAGACGTGGATAAATCTCTCCATTAGCGCGCCTCCTCTCCTCTCGGGAGGCTTCCTGGGAACAATGAAATATGAATCGGACTTCCAGTGAGCCCATCCTTTCCCAGTAAGTAGGCCTTAACGCGGCTACACGTCTAAACTTTCCGGAAGAGATGAAGAGGCAGATTGCGAGCGGACTGAAAGAACAGGAATGATGGTTTATTGATCTGTCCAGTGTCAGAGAACTGTGTTGATGACCACAGAGACGTCCATAGCAGAGAGACTCAGACTCATGAGATTTATGCCTCGACTGTGTGTTTTGTGAAGGGTGTGTGTGTGTGTGTGTGTGTGTGTTTGTGTGTGATTCCTGTGATTTGAAACGATTCATGCCGCCAACTGTGTGTTTTGTGAAGGGTGTGTGTGTGTGTGTGTGTGTGTGTGTGTGTGTGTGTGTGTGTGTGTGATTCCTGTGATTTAAAACGATTCATGCCGCCAACTGTGTGTTTTGTGAAGGGTCTGTGTGTGTGTGTGTGTGTGTGTGTGTGTGTGATTCTTGTGATTTAAAACGATT
>NC_085010.1:8418718-8428718 GCF_963854185.1 Sardina pilchardus | reverse complement strand
GGGAGTGGTTGAGCACTGCTCATACCACCTCAAACCTCATACTGCTCATACCAACATCCACGGCTGAAGTGCCCCTGAGCAAGGCACCTAAGCCCTTACTGCTCCCCAACCACCGCTGTTGAGCAGGCAGCTCACTGCTATGGGTTAGTGTGTGCTTCACCTCGCTGTGTGTTCACTGCGTGCTGTGTGTGTTCTTTATTTCCCAAATTGGGATAAATGCAGAGAGACCAAATCTCCCTCACGGGATCAAAAGAGTGTACAGTATATACTTCTAGAATGAATAAGATACCAGAGACCAGAAGACAGCGCAGGCTTTGGGAGTGAATCAAGGAACGGGGAAATCAGAATGAGGTTACAGGGAAATCCCCATCAATGACGTAAATACAATCAAATCCTCTCGCTCTCTCTCACTCTTTTTTTTCTCTCTTTCTCTTTCTCTCTATCTATCCCTCTTTCTCTCGTTACATGTGAGTTGACTTATTTGAATCTGAAGTCTGTGGTATGAGTAATAAAGTCCTCAGGGACATAATGCCATATGCCATAAGCAGAACAAACTATCCTGAGCTGTTCCCACACACTGGAGATGACATTTAAATCTAATCAAATACTGTAGTGAATGAAAAGAAAAAAAATAATTTTTTTTACTGCAATAGTAGATATCAGTGAGTGTTGTTACAAGATTTATGTAGACTGACTGTAGGTAGGTTTTTAGTGTAAGCGTCAGTGTAACCACTAGACATTGTGGATACATTGCCATTTAGCATGTAGGAGCATGCAAACATTTACTCTAGCCACTAACTGGTTTAAACTAGATACATTGCCCACGCAGTTGTCTCCCTATTTTATTTGATATCCTGCAATAAGAATGTATCAGTTGATGGGGTTCGACTTTGCCTGTCTTCCCTCTTGATCTGATGGCTGTTGTTTGCCGTTCATGTTTGTACTTGTGTTATTCTATCTAATGATGGATGCTGTAATTTCCCAACTCATTTCCCGCGGCATATACATCGATCTGTCTTGCAAAATCTCTTCAGCTATGAGGTTAATACACGGGAGCAGTTAATATGGCATTGATATGATTTTGTTTCTTTTAACTGGCATAAAACACTGTCCTGCAGCTTATACACAACGTGGCTAATACGCGGGAAATTACTGTAAATGGAAAATTTCTGAAAAAAAAACCCAAGATGTGAGAAGTATGAATTATGTGATGACAGTAAGACAGACCTAAGCATGGTGTTAAAACTGTTTTTGCTACCCAGCAGAAGGGACTATGAACGTAAGATGCAGTAGGCAAGTCAGTGATGGAAACACAATCAAGACCCCTCTCTCTCTCTCTCTCTCCCTCTCTCTCTCTCTCTCTCTCTCCCTCTCTCTCTCTCTCTCTCTCTCTCTCTCTCTCTCTCTCTCTCTCTCTCTCTGAATGAATTAATTATGTGGTGATAGTAAGACACAGACCACAGCATGGTGTTGAAACTGTCACCCAGCACAGAGAGGACTATGAGTGTAAGAGGCGGTAGGCAAACTCCGACGTGGGTCATGTGTTCTGCCATGTTGACAGAAAAGATGACCTGACCTTTGACCTCTTCCCGTTGCAGGCTGGGGGACGGGTGTGGCATGCTCTGAGAATCGGGTCGGTGACACGAGGTTACCGCGACAACCACCGCCGGAGGATGCAGTCGTCAGCTGGCGCACAGGAGCGGTTGATGATGTCATCGGGTGGGCCAAGCACGAGTCCCTCCAATGGGAAGCTGGAACAGCAGGTGTCAGGTGAGCCCAGGGTTCTGCGCTTCCTGTCTGAAGCCACTGCCAGAATCTCCAGAGTTCTGTACTTCCTGTTCCGATTTCTAGGCAGCTTGCCACTGCCAGAGTCTCTTCCTAGGAAAGAGAGGTCAGAACACTAGCAGTCACTGACCAGAAGTGTCTGGTGTGTGTGTGTGCGTGTGTGTGTGTGAGAGTAAGTGATTGAGTGTGTGTGTGTGTGTGTGTGTGTGTGTGTGAGAGAGAGAGAGAGAGAGTGTGTGTGTAGGTGTCTGTGTGTGTGTGTGTGTGTGTGTGTGTGTGTGTGTGTGTGTGTGTGTGTGTGTGTGTCTGTGTGAGTGAGTGAGTGAGTGAGTGAGTGAGTGATTGAGTGTGAGAGAAAGTGTGTGTGTGTGTGTGTGTGTGTGTGTGTGTGTGTGTATGTGTGTGTGTCGGTGAGTGTGTGTATGTGTGTGTGTGCATTGAGTCACTGTTAAATGGAACCCATAGAAAAAAAAGGAAGTGATTGTTTTGCTGATAGGAGGCTCTCACGGAAGTGAAGATTGCAGGGAAATGCCTGCAGACTCCCCTGTCTTATTTTACTCCATTCTAACTCAGTATGACATTTTTTGTGAGTGTGTGCATGTGTGTGAATGTGTGTTTGTGTGTGTGTGTGTGTGTGAGTGTGTGGGTGCGTGGACATACACAGGATGAAATAAAAGAGAGCCTTGCAGATTGTTGGGAATTTACAGAGTTGCCTTGCTTCATTGCGGCAGATAACATGGTTTGAAGTGTGTGTGTGTGTGTGTGTGTGTGTTTGTGTATGTGTGTGTCTGGATCTCTACGTTACTTTCTGAGCATGTTTCATACAGTATGTCTCCGTCTAAGAAAGTATAAGCGTGGCTGTCATAATATTGACACAATGTCAGAAACATGCCTTGGCAACTGCTACAGTCTGTCATTAGCGGCCGCGTGTAGCACCGTTGAGACACTTAATCTCCACTCATCCGTTTAGCGCCCATAATCAGTCATTGTTATGACGGACAGTGCCGTGTCAGTAGGCTCATTCGACTTCATGTAGCCGCCTTAAGACGACTGCAGACGTGATTATTTCTGATGTTCTGATATCATGTTTTATTGAACCATGACGTATGCACAATTCCGGTTTGAAAGACGTATCAGAATCTCAGAAATTATCACGTTTTAAGCCTACCTTACACTATGACAGACTATGACCAGATTTGGGAAAGATTCTTGAAAGATTGTAGTCTTTTGAGTAAAGCTTGAATGAGGGGCATTAGTTAAAAGACTACAATCTTTCAAGAATCTTTCCCAAATTTGGTCAAAGTCTGTCAGTGTATGGTAGGCTTAAGTCGAATGAGCCTACTGTCAGGCCTGAACTTGAAACGCAACGAGTGCGTCAGGTGTCGTGCCAAACAGGTGATTGGAGGAAACCGGCAATGAGGAGGTCTGGTGGGGTCCCTCCGGTGGAAACGTCACGGTGATTTAACTAGCAAAAAAGACTATGCTAAATCCTCACAGCCCCGACACTAGCTCATCAGGCACTGACGAAAGGATAACCGTAATCATGCTAAGGCATGTTTTTTTTTTTGGCTGTTGAAGTGAAACACACACACACACACACACAGACACACACAAACACACACAGAGAGCGAAAGAGAGAGAGAGAGAGAGAGAGAGAGAGCAAGAGAGAACGAGAGAGAGATTTTGAATGCATATCTATTTGCCATGTACTGTATTCCAATAATTCTTTATGTAAATATATAAGTATAATTTGATGATAACTCTAATAGCCAAAAATCTCACTTTAAAGGTAAACTATGCAACATTTTTCAGTTAATCAATTTGTTCCATACTGTTTTATATGATTAAATGAGTCATTACCGGTCGAACAATGTTTTTTTTTGGCCGCCCTAGTGGTCTATAGCGGTAGAACCATGCTTGCAATTTCAGGAGCCCTCGGGCACGCACCCATGGTCTACTCCAGGAAGTGTTGTGTGAAGTCTCATGAAAAGGCATGGATGACTGACCGATTGAGGAGTTTTGTCAAATATAAACGCTGAAGATGTAGGGGAAGCTCTACAGAGAAATATGCAAGCATAAAACAAGCGAAAACAACATCGCCAATCCTGCATAGTTTCCCTTTAAAAGCAATTGTAAGGTAGCGTTGGACTGTTTTGTCTCTGGAAAAAACGCTGTCAACAAACCATATGGCCACATCTGACATCTCCATGACATGCCTGTGATAATCAAATGACAGAAGATTTGACTGACAGACAAAACAAAATCAAAGAGATTGTTTGTTGCTGTCTAAAATGTGCCTGAGAAGGCCAGCTGTCAAAGAGATGATGAGGAGAAAAGGCATTTTAACGCTACATAAATGATATTGCTAGATAGGACTGCGCGTCAAATCACACTTCAAGCCATCTAATTGCTATATTGTTCTGATGTCTGTGGACTTGCTGTGAAAACAGAGAGGGTTGTAGCACCTACAATGTGTTTCCCATTAAGCATGAATCAGTACATGTTGATCAATGTCCTCATTATTACGCTTGCAGAATGGCCAAATATAGTAACAGTATATAGACCATAATACAGGGAATATATTCCTAATAAATCTAGCATACAATAAAGCCCTGTTCTATTAGGTCGGTTTACATGGACATTTTTGTTGTCATTCCGAATTAAAATGTTGCGTGATCTGTTTACATGGGGTACGTTCTATTCCAATTAGGAGTTTACAAGCGCTGTCCTCAATCTTTGATGGGAACAGCCATTGCTGCTTTGCTTTTGCTCGAGAAGATAAAGCAGGCAACCCGATTGGCCACACACTGTACATGGCTGTTAAATCGGAATAAGAACTGAATAAATCACCTCCATCATAATCAGATCGTCAGTTTTAGCGATCGAGGTGTTTATATGTGTCATTTGTATTCCGACAGAGCCATTATTCTGATTCTAATCATACTAGAAAAGCACTCCGAGAGCACAGACTTCCGCCAAGCAAAAACATAACCACCTCCTGGATCAAAAAGGTGATACAGATCACTCCTAAAATGTGTTTCTTCCTTGGGTCATTTCAGACCTTCCCTGAAAAAGTCATCGAAATCCATCAATAACAAACAAAGAAACAAACAAACAGACAGACAGACAGAGGTAATCAAAGTGCACATGTAACCTTTTGTCATATTGTTTATCCGTTTGTCTTGTATATTCTTTGAAAATACAATTGTATTCTTACTTTTATCAAATCTGGATGATCATAGCCCAAAGGCCTGCAAGGGTTTTATTTGCAAGTCTAAAAAGCTGAAGCTGGGTCTGTTTGCTGATGTGAGATAAACCAGCTTCCAAACAGCGCACTAGAGTCTAAACCAGCGGGCAGATTTAACCAGCTTTAGATGGCAGGATTAGACAGATCTTTAGATTTTCATTCACCAAAGACTTCTGTAAAACAGGCCCTAGGCAGCATAAGCAGCATCCTCATGACTCTCATAGTAATGAACACGGAGGGCCTAGGAGCAGTGAAACTCTGTCCGACTGACATAGTGTGGTTTGGACAGAATTTGCCTTTACCTTCGAACCCATTGACCTCGAACACCTATTCACATCAAGAAGGGGCAGTGTTCCCCAACCGTTTCCCCTTGAAGGCCCCCTTACCTGTGTCTCAGACAAGCCAGGGCCCCCTACCCAAACACCTACCCGCATACACACACACACACACACACAAGACATTGTTTTATTCAGCAATTGGGGTCCTGGGATGAATTACCAGTGCCTAGCCTTGCCTGACCTGAAGGTTGCTTAATATGCAAGTTCATAGGTCAGAGGTAATAAAATTACACGTGGAACAAAAATATGTTTTAGTTTGGATTACACAGTTTTGATTATCCAACTAGGTGTGTTTACATTTAATGTGCGCAAATATAATTTTGGTAATTTCACAACCTCAGCCCCGGCAACACTGTGCGGACCCCCTGCAATCTCTGGCGGCCCCTATTGGGGTCCCGGACCCCAGGTTGCGAACCACTGATGTAGAGTGTAGGAAGTGTACAAATACCAGTCAAATTCAATAGAAAACATCTCGCTCAAAGAGTGTGAGTAGGATGTTCTCAATAATTGACTTTGGACTTGTTTACCTCATTGATTTATTTACACTTTGACGTGTTTACTTCATTGATTTGTTTACAGTTTACCTCATTTCTAAGTCTGCTGGTACGAACGCATCTGCCAAATAACTTACTGTACTCAGTACATGAAGGTGATAGTGATATGGATATTACGAAGTGGTGGTGGCCAAGATGTTTGTCTGACCAACAGCCATGGTCGGAGGAAAGACACATAGATCACACACAATCATTCTCACGTTCATATTTAGTCATTTGACAGGCTGCCTCTTCCCGTCACACATATACTTAGATCACACAAATTCATTCTCACATTTATATTTAGGAATTTGCCAGGGAGTTTCCTCCTGACCCCCCCCCCCCCCCCCCCACCCACACACACACACACACACACACACACAGATTATGCAAGATAAATACTAGATATCCAACTGCTACATGCAGTACATTTATGTGTGAGATTTGCCGTAGTTCTTAGCCTGGTCCTATAATGAGCACTTACACGTGTTGAATGAGTCACTCAAGGTGTTTGTGTGAGCAAATTCCGCTTTCTCATATATTACATGACGGTGTGACAAGTGTTTTGAAAGAGCCAGAGAAATGTATGCAAATTTGGCAGTCCCGTTTTATTTTTTTGGTACTTTTATGTCCTTTTTTTGTGTGTTTGTGAATCTTGTAATGTTGTTTACTTGAAGACGTTTGTTATTGAGTTTGCGAGTTTGTTTTATGGTGGACAGGCCGGCCCGCTGTAATGGAGGGATAAGGCTGGCTTATTGCTCCACTGTAATTGTTTCTGCATAGCTGGCTCATATGATTATGGGAATGATTGACTGTGGATATCCGTCTCTTCTCCCGCACACACACACACACACACACACACATACACACACACACACGCATGCACAAACACACACACTCATAAACCATGTCTATGCTTTACTTCTGTCTACCTCACTGTCTCCCACTCACACGAACGCATACACACACACGCATTCTCTCTCTCTCACTCACACTCACACACACACACACACACACACGCACACACACACACACACACACACACACACACACACACACAGATGCCGAGTCTGGAGAAGAGGAAATGGACTTTAACTGGGACGAATATCTGGAGGAGAATGGAGCTACTGCTGCCCCCTACACGTCATTCAAACACGTGAGTCAGACACACAAACACACACACACGCACACACACACACACACACACACACATAATATGTCTCTCAAAGACAGCAAATAACCCCCCCCCCCCACCCCCCCCACACACACACCGTCATCCCACGTAAATACACACCAACTTATCAGTGTGGAGGTGCATAATAATTCACCTAATGACTCAGAGCCGAGCTCAGACCTCAGCCCTGCTGCTGTGTGACTAGCGTCCGCCATGACTCACCTGAGAAAAGTACCTCGGTATCCATACGCCGGGGCGCTATAAATAGACCTCATCATCAATGGCCGTTTATGGCGTCATGACGGGGCCACTCGCTGATAAAGCACTAGATACACACTAGGGTAAGCCCAGGCACTGCACACGCGTCATGAGGTGTAGGACAGTGGTCAGTACAGCACGTCACTGTAGGATAGTGCCCAGTGTCCATGCAGCTCCACTGGTAGACAAGGGTTGAAAGGCAGTAAAGGGCCGGGGGCTATATATATTGGATAAATATATTGTTTAGACATTTTGATATAAACACAATATTTAGTTTTAAGTTTTTTAAGTAGTTATTAGTTAGCTAGAATGAATCTAGAATCATACAGGTAAGAAAACCATCAAGACAATAAAAATCAAAGACAACAAAATCATGGAAGTGTGTATTGATTTGGTCAACACTGTTAGTAGCTTTGACTGAAAGTGCTACAGTATATCACTCAAATGAAGATGTGATATGTAAGCTTACAGCTTACAAAAGAGAGAAAGGGAGGGGAGAGGAGAGGAGAGGAGAGGAGGGGAGAAGAGAAGAGAAGAGAAGAGAAGAGAAGAGAAGAGAAGAGAAGAGAAGAGAAGAGAAGAGAAGAGAAGAGAAGAGGTCTTTTCCCTGCACTAAAACTGTCTTTACTTACACCTGTGTGGAGATAAGAAGATGATATATCAGCGCAGCTAGTGGTGGTTGCCAGAGCGCCATCCCCTTGAGCACCGTTACCCTCATAATGGCACTCTGATGATGTTATCGCATTTATTATCAGTCCACTTGAAACCGCTTTGATATGACCCGGCGTGCGCTAAAACGGGACATTACTGTAATGTGTCGTATTTCCCGTCTAGCGGAAGAGACATAAATCCAGGGATAGTCTGCTTGTAAAAAAGTCCAAAGATATGTACTGTTAAGAGCAGCTTGGGTTTAGAGTGTTACTCCAGTGGATTGGCCAGAAGTGAACGATTTGGCTCCTTTACAACCAAGGCCTCTGAAGACCATTCAGTTGCTCTCTGCCCACTAACTCGTACTGGACCATGTTTCCCAAACCATAGTTCTGTTGTGTTTTGTGTTTTAACTCAAAAATACACAAGAGAGAAATATATTTTAGAACCAATTACTTTTTGTATTTGGCGGTATGGCTCTGTTCAGAGGAAGTTCCCTCTTTCCATGAGCTCCATGGAAAAGCCAAGACAGGGAACAGCAGCATCCTCAGGGGACTACCCTCCCAGTTTAAAACGATTCTATTCAATTTGATTCTACGATGCATTGCGATGCATCAAAATGCTACTGCACACAACCAGGCAATAAACAGTCAGATATCGAACAACAGATTTTATTGGCTGCTATGTGTGTATTATCACTCCTGTATCTTTTACTTAAATGTCATTAAATCAAATTAACATGTAGCTAGAGGCTGCATGCCATTGCAATGTTGCTCCGGATTTGCCCCGGGAAGTACCTGAACCTTTGTAACTTTATTGTCCACTCGAGGCCAGAAAATAAACAATGACATAATCGATTATGGCACGTTGCCGCATCGATGCTGAATCGTGCATGCCTCGCATTGCGACGCATTGCCGAATCGATTATTGTTGACACCACTCCTAAATGGTAGGACGTTCTGCAAGTGCTTTATGCATCTACAGATGGATATAAAAGTGCTTCACTCATTCATTCATTCACCCATTCATTCATCTGTCCATCCATTTATCCATCCATCCATCCATATATTCATCCATATATTCATCTATTCGTTGTGCCTTTGGTGGATTTGTGAAGAACTGTTTTAACTAACTGCAATGAGCACATGTGACTTCTTATTGTTTGATTGACGGATTCATTCATTTATTCACTCATTCATTCATTCATTTTATTTCCTCACTTTGAGGTTAGTGAATCACTACCCTTATCGTAACCTGGCCAGAAGCTGTAGGCCTATGCCATTTTTTAGTCATTAATTAATTCATTCACTTATTCAGTTTATTTTTGTCAAGTCAAAACCAAAAATACTGTGTTTTGTCCCCATACCCCATATTCATTAGAGCATGATGCATAATGTAAATTTCATATTTAATGTCAGTTAGAGCTTATTATGAATGTAGATAAATAAAAAAAATCATTCATTCATTTATTCACTGACTCACTCTCTGTGGGATTCTTGAAGTGCTACCTGACTATCAATTGGCCAGGGTTGCATACCCAAATCCCCTGCTGCAAGTCTGTGTTGCTTTGGAATAAAGAGTCTGCTAAATACTAGACAACTCTCCAAATAGCGACTTATTCTGAATTAAGATACATCCACTCACTCACTCACTCACTCACTCAAAGAGCAGCCCAAACAATGACCTCATCAGGAGCTTATACTGAACTGATTCCTGATTGGCTGTTCCAGGTGGAGATCAGCCTGCAGAGCAGCTTCCAGCCCGGCATGAAGCTGGAGGTGGCCAATAAGGGCAGCCCGGACACCTACTGGGTCGTCACCATCATCACCACCTGCGGCCAGCTGCTGTTGCTACGCTACTGCGGCTACGGAGACGACCGCAAGGCGGACTTCTGGTGCGACGTCATGACGGCCGACCTGCACCCCGTGGGATGGTGCACGCAGAACAACCGGGTCCTCATGCCGCCGGAGGGTAAGCACCTGCTCGAACGCACCTGTATGAGCCGACACACCTGTGC
>NC_085010.1:8406218-8408718 GCF_963854185.1 Sardina pilchardus | reverse complement strand
TGCGTAGTCAAAGGAACAATATCCTGAGTGGTAGAAACACACTTTTCCATTAAACCCTTATGTTACCCTCGACATTCGTTATCCTTGGGGTCAATTTGACCCCAGTTAAATAAACTCTCAGAAAATGACTATAATTCATATTGTTACCCAGCTATTTTGTGGCAGGTACTGTACTTAACAAGAGTGTAATAACCACCATCAAAAGCCCTACAAAGCAATCCACCCCCCCCCCCCCCCTCCCAACATATTATTGTGCAAATGTCATGCTTACTCTGTTATACCCTTCAAATGAGAAAAAGCAAAACAAAAAAGTGAACCATATATTTTATGATGTTAAACATGGCTTGGGGTCAAAGGCCCCAAGGATAACATGCGGGTTAAACCGGGAGCATGTAAGACAGTGTGCAGATATTTTTCCTTTGACTACATGATGGAAACTCCCTCATGAAAGCAGTGGCCTCTCTCCAATGCCCAGTAGATTTCCAGATCATTGCAGCTTTGCCTCTGGGTGTCTCAGCCTTATGGAGGTGGCTGAGTGTTCATCTTCAGTTGCTTTGTGTGTGTGTGTGTGTGTGTGTGTGTGAGAGAGAGAGTGAGTGAGAGAGAGAAAGGTGTGTGTGTGTGTGAGAGAGAATGAGTGAGTGAGACAGAGAGAGAGAGAGAAAGAGAAAGAAAGGTGTCTGTGTATGTATGTGTGTGTACACATATGCTTGCAGGTATGCACTGGCACATACTGTGTGGGTGGTAGACAAATTTACTGTCAATATGTATTTGTGATATATAGTACACTACTGTGTGATAAACAGGGCAATGTAGAGACGCTATACTGCCACATATTGACTACTGACCTGCTCTTTCATACTGCTTTGAGCTAGTATGTTTGACTTTACAAGCCTGTATAGAGACAGAAAGAAATCAGATGGAGAGAGAGAGAGAGATTTATTGGAACACAACATCATACAAACATAAATACATTCATATAACACCCCCACCCCCCCCCCCCCCCCCCCACACACACACACACACACACATCCCAAAAACAACCCCATCCCAAAAACATTCCGAAACCCGAAACCCCTTAATGTTCCTGGCAGCACTAGAGGCAGAAAGACATCAGATGGAAAGTGAAAGAGAGATTATGAATAAGGATCTCCTCATGTAGGTATGGGAAGAACTTGCATCTTGCGACAAGACTATTATACAATGCTTGATAAAGTAAACAATGTGTGTGTGTGTGTGTGTGTGTGTGGTTCATCCTCAAGATTAGTTGAGATTCCTGGAACAGTGGGACTTCACAGGAGTTTCATTTTGAGTTTTGTTGCCTTCATCAAAGTGAAACCTTTGACTAGTCCAAGACAAAAATACTGTATATCAGGGCGTTTGATTTGATGATAAAACTCAACTGAATTGACTGAATAGATTTTGCCAAAGTTGCTATTTCCAGAAAGTGACCTTTTTCCACTAACAGCTTGATGGATTCTACAATAATGTTCAATTGGCGTTGTATCAGAATCAGAATCAGCTTTATTGGCCGAAACAAGGAATTTGACTCCGGTTAATCTTTGCTCTCAAGTTATTCTATCAATTCAACACAAAAATATCGTATTCGGCAATTTTCTAGGCCGAATCTATTCATAATTCAAAATACATTTCAGCACCAAAATAAGATATCAGGCTGACATTTCCATAATGTCATAAGACATGGGGGACTGTTTGGACAAAAACAAATAAGGTGTCAGATTTTTGTTCAATTCGTTTTTGTCCAAACATTCCCCCATGTCTTTTCAATTATGAATAGATTTGGCCTAGAAAATTGCTGAAAGTGAGACTATTTCACTTCTCTCTTCTCTCCTTAACGAAAGCACATTTGTTTCTGAACATTTGAACACTGAGGTGGTATCATGTGTAGAAGTATAATGTTGGAATCACTGTCCTTCCCACCACTGATGTCTTATTGATTGAAACTAACGCCAATAATGTTTTTTTTTAATTATAATAATAATAATAATGTTACAGCAATTGGAAAACAAGTCCCATTATTGAGTGGTCTTGAATGCGGAGCACTAACAACCTCAAAACCATACTGTGTGTGTGTGTGTGTGTGTGTGTGTGTGCGTGTGTGTGTGTACTGTGTGTGTGTGTACTGTGTGTGTGTGTGTGCAGATTAGTGTAAACACTGTGTGGGGTTGGAGGCACATGGTGTGGGTGGTAGGGCTGCTGGACTATGGCAGAAATCAGTATCATGATTATTTTGTTCAATATTGACAGACAAATATTGAAAACAGACAAATGGACTGCAATGGAGATGGATTAGAGAACAATAGAATAGGGTTGAGTTGAGTTGAGTTGAACTGACTATCACAATTATTTTGTTCAATATTGAGATTACAAATTATTAAACACAATTCCTCACTGATTTTGGATCCATCCATTTTCAAAACTTATTTTGCATTTGAAATATAATTCAACATAATACAATTAAATATAATTCAACTTAAAA
>NC_085010.1:8398718-8403718 GCF_963854185.1 Sardina pilchardus | reverse complement strand
AATGGCACAAAGTCCCCATCCACACACACACACACACACACAGTGTATGAGAGAGAGAGAGAGAGAGAGAGAGAGAGAGAGAGAGAGAGAGAGAGAGAGAGAGAGAGATAAGCACTTAAATATGCAAAAATTTACTTATTTGACCTTGTTCCAAAGTAACATTTTCAATGCACGTATTACACTCACATACCAGTTAAGGCTATAGTTTCATATTACACAGAGGGCTGCATCCATATTTTACCTCAAAGTCTTATTGATGAAACAAGAGGCAATCTTGCATTCTCTAATGACATGGAAGTATATGTGCGTGCGTGCGTGCTTACATGTGTGTGTATGTGTGTGTGTGTGTGAAAATGAAGAGAAGGTGATCTGTGATGCAACAGGGCCAGATCAGGCCACAGGGAGTCATGGAACATTCCGGAAATGCTACTGTCTAGTCTCCGCTCTCGGCACCCATGCAGTTCAAGGCTGTACATTTTTATTCCCAACATTCCGGGAATATTCGGAGGATCACGTCACTATTGCCAGCCAAATGCAGAGGACAGGGGGATGGACACACACACTCACGCACGCACACACACACACACACACACATATATGTACAGTCCCCTCCAAAACTATTGGAACACATTCTAAAGTTGACTAGAAAGAGGAATATAACATCATGTTTTGGAAATGGATCTTAATGCCTTAAATGAAAAAAATTAGGAAATATCCAACCTTTAAGGACATTCATTTTATTTGTGAATGAATAATGTATCATAAATAAATAAATGGTTTCCTTAAAACACCGGCGCCATAAGTATAGGAACACCTATGTTAATCCTACATGTATGTGTTAAAATTCCCATAGAGGCAGGCAGCTTTTTTATTTATTTCATTTTTTAAATGCCAGTTATTTTCATGGATCCAGGACACTATGCATCCTGATAAAGTCACCTTGGCCTTTGGAATCAAAATAACCCCACATCATTGATTACCATTCACCATACCATTTCAGTTAGCCTATTAGCTGGTTTGAATTGCATTGAGACTGGACTGTATACACACACACACACACACACACACACACACACACACACACACACACACACACACGTACACTCTCACACTTACTAGAAGTGACGTAACATTATTATTTTTTTTCATGACATTTTTTTTTTATTTTGCAAATCCTAAACTACACTCTTCTTCTTCCTCCCTCTCTCTTGATTTGAAGTAAGGGAGATATCTCCAACTGCAATCATTTCTAGGTCTGTTTTGAGTTGAGTTGAGTTGAGTTGAGTTGAGTTGAGTTGAGTTGAGTTGAGTTGAGTTGAGTTGAGTTGAGTTGAGTTGAGTTGAGTTGAGTTGATTGGAATTGAATTGAATTGAATTGAATTGAATTGAATTGAATTGAATTGAATTGAATTGAATTGAATTGAATTGAATTGAATTGAATTGAATTGAATTGAATTGAATTGAATTGAATGGAATGTCAGGTTGCAGTACACTGTTAAGGATCTTTTTCGCTAGCCTGTTGTGTCTGTTTGCAGCGTGACGGCTATGCCTTGTCTGGCGGGGTTTGTAAAAATAGGGACGCTATTTCAGAGTGCTGGTGATGTCCTGCAGGTCTGGAAAAGAGATTGCAGTGAGGGGGAGGGAGGGATGGATGGATGGTGGGATTCAAAGAGAAAGAAAAGAGAAACACAAAGAGGAAGAGGACACTTGCACAGGGAAAAAGAACAAGAACAGCTGTGGAAATTGTAGGAAAGACATCTTCACAAATATATCTGTTAACAGACATATATCTTAACAACATACATAAACCGTTAAGGCCATATCGGGACGCATGCGTGCGTGAGTGTGTGTGTGTGTGTGTGTGTGTTTGTGTGTGTGTGTGTGACATTTTTTTTTTCACTCTGTAGGTGTCCGTCTGTAAATTAGCCAAATTTAATTCCCACGATGTAATATGAATTATCCACAGTGCCTACACTGCAGGCCCAAGCAAAAGAGCAGTGAGGGGGTTGATTACAGTCAGACAGACTGTGTGTGTGTGTGTGTGTGTGTGCCTATGTGTATGTCTATGGTAACTTTATATTCACATATATGTGCAGTAGTGCTTCATAATTTTGTTCAATATCAAGATTCTCTCTTTCTCTCTCTCTCTTTCTCTCCCTCTCTCTCTCTCGCTCTGTCTATATTTCTCATGCAGCCATTAAGGAGAAGTACAGCGACTGGACAGACTTTCTTGTGCAGGATCTGACGGGCTCACGGACAGCACCAGCCAACCTCCTGGAAGGGGTGAGAAGAGATGACCATATATATATATATAGAGAGAGAGAATATGTACTATTATGTTTCTATGTTATTGTTACACTATGATGTACGTTTGTATGACTGCTTTGGCAACATGAATATCTTATTTGTCATGCCAATAAAGAATTGAATTGAATTGAGAGAGAGAGAGATGCCATCTCTATTTAGTAATATAATTTAAGTGGGAGTAACATGTACTTTATGTGAATGTAATGCAATGTATGTTGTCTCTCTTTTTCCCCATCACTCTCCCTTGCTCTCTCTCTCTTCCTTTCCTATCTCTCTCTCCCTCGTTCAGCCCTTGCGGGGCAAGAACACCGTTGATCTGATCGAGGAGGGGTGTGTGTTGGAGCTCCAGAGTGTGTGTGAGCCGTGCTCCTTCTGGCCCGCTCGCGTCCTGCGCAACGTGGGCGGGCGCCTCCGGCTTCGCTACATCGGCCTCAACGACCAATCACACGACTCCTGGATCTTCTACCTGGACACCAGGCTCCGCCCCCTGGGCTGGGCTTCAGAGAACAGCCTATCCCTGCAGCCACCCAGAGGTAAGGGGCGGGACATAGGATGAGAACAGTCATGATCAATAAGATGATAAAAGGGGAAGTAGAGAGGAGGACAGGAGAGGAGAGGAGAGGAGAGGATGAGGAGATCGAGAGGAGAGGAGGCGAGAGGAGGAAAGTAGATGATATTGAGAGGAGAGGAGGAGAGGAGAGGGGAGGAGTGGATGAGGAGAGGAGAGGAGGGTAGATGAGATGAGCGAAGAGGAGAGGGGAGGAGAGGAGATGATATTGGGAGGAGAGGAGAGGAGGAAAGGAGATGATATTGGGAGGAGAGGAGAAGGGAGAGGAGAGGAGGAAAGGAGTTGATATTGATATGAGAGGAGAGCAGAGGAGAGGAGAAGGATTGGTAAATATTAGAAGAGGAGAAATAGAAGAGAGGAGATGACAGTAGTGTGGGAGGATGAAGCAAACCAGAAAACAAATGTGAAAGATGAACACTGTAGGAGAAGAAGGAGAGGGTGACGTAGGAGGAAGTGGGAACACACCAAGAGGAGAGGACAAAAGAAAGGAGAGAGAGAGAGAGAGAGAGAGAGAGGAGAGGAGAAGAGCAGAGAGCAGGCAGGAGAGGAGAATAGAGATGGATGGAGGACACACACACACACACACACACACACACACACACACACTCACCAAGAGGAGAGGACAAAAGAAAGGAGAGAGAGAGAAAGAGAGAGGAGAGAAAGAGAAAAGAGCAGAGAGCAGGCAGGAGAGGAGAGTAGAGAAGGATGGAGGACACACACACACACACACACACACACACACTCACGTAGAAGAGGAGAATAGAGAAGGATGGTGGACCCACACACACACACACACACACACACACACTCACGTAGAAGAGGAGAATAGAGAAGGATGGTGGACGCACACACACACACACACACACACACACACACACTCATGCAGAAGAGGAGAATAGAGAAGGATGGTGTCTTGGCTTTCCTATTACTGAGGATAATGGACCATTGCACTTTATGAATAAACAAAGATATCCTCCCACACACACACACACACACACACACACATACACACACACACACACACACACACACACACACACACACACACACACACACACACACACAGTGTTACACTCACACACTCTATCTCTCTCACACACATACACACACACACTCATGTGCAAGTGCGCGCACACACACACACACACACATACAAATGCACACACACCACACACACACACACACACACACACACACACACACACACACACACACACACACACACACACACACACACACACACACACACACAGCTACACACACATTCACTCTCTCACACACACACATTCACATACACACACATGCACACATACACACAGACAGACAAGACTACATGCTCAAGGACAAATGCATGCAACACACCCACACAGAGGCATTTGCATTTCTCTGTCACAATATTTGACTACAGGAAGTACTTGTCAGATTAGGCAAAACGAGTTTACAGAACCTGTCTGTAACAAGAGAGAAGCTGCGTGTATATGGACTCTGTCCAGCAAACCCACACGGCTGTATGAAATGGCCGAACTGCCACAGGCCGTGGGCCCTGGGAAATGCACACTGGTCCTTAAAGAGGTGTGTGTGTGTTTGTATTTGTAGTTGTGTTTGTGTTTGTGTTCATGCCTGCCTGTGTGTGTGTGTGTGTGTGTGTTGTGTGTATGAGGATATTTTTGTTTCTTCATAAAGTGCAATTTAGCAGATGCTATTAACTATGTTAATACCATGAGTGAGATCCCAGGCACATACAGTACATTGGGCCCCTATAGGCTACATGATAGCTTTACCTCGTGACACACCCTGCTTCAGGAAGCCGACCTTTGACCTTTTTGGCTGTCCATTTAAAAAGGGTACAGGCTGTTTATTATTGCCATTTTCATTTCCAAATTGGAGTTAGAAGGGAAAGCAAAGCAACAACTACAACAACAACAACAGCAAGTAAACAAATAAGTTTAAACAACAAGACATGTCCTCATTCCAGATGCCTAGGGAAAGCATATGGATATGTGTGTACCAGGGTTACCGGGAGTCGAATTACACACGCGTGTGCGCGTGCACACACACACGCTTTGATGAGGGGACTCATGGGAAAGGTTTACAGACGTAGCTGCCAACGTGACACCTGGGCGCC
>NC_085010.1:8366218-8381218 GCF_963854185.1 Sardina pilchardus | reverse complement strand
CTCCTAAATTCCAATTACATTTTTGAGTTTGAATTGAATTTTGAATTGAGGTCAAAAACAGGATGCAGAATTACAATTTGGATTTGAATTAAAGGAAGTAGAATTGAAATTCAATGAAATTCAAAGAAATTCATATTCAGAATTTAAGGGTAGTGTTTAACAATGAAGTCTCACAAAATATATCAGATATGATCGCAACAAACACACAACTTATATTTGAAAACAGAAATCAATGACATTTCCCAAAACTGAATGTATGTGAGATTCAGCACATTTTTTTGTTATACGACTGGAATTGTTTTGAATTGCCATGAATTGAATTCCACTCCCTGTCATTCTAACTCAAATTCAAATTCAACTTCTTGTGGGGTGGGGCCAATTCAATTCAAATTCCAATTCATGAATTGAATGGAGGCCAATTCTAAAATTCAGAATTGTGCACAAGCCTGACACACACACACACACACACACAGGCCAGATTAAAATAGTAGCCCAGGCTATGCGTGCCACTTTAAAAGAGAACTTCTCGTGTGAGAATATTAGCCTGTGAAAACACTACGCAGATCCACAGATCTCGCTAGATGTGTTTTCATGCAGTCATGCTAAAATCAGCGTACCAGTGGCACAGGAAAGCATAGTTGCAGAAGTGCCCTCACGGAAAACTACGACACGCTACGCTACACCGTATCTCTATTGACTGGTACAAAAGTGGAGTGGCTGGTAGATTTTTTGTGAATCCACTAAAATATTTAATTTCCATCCCTGGTTTGTGTGTGTGTCTGTCTTGGTGTGTGAGTGTGTGTGCCCATACAGTATACTGCTCTGCGGGCAGCAGCTCGTTATTAGATCATTTCAGATCAGGGCGATTTAGGCTTATAGGCTGGTAATGTTACAATGTATTTTTGTCGTATAGTTCTATTCATATACTGCCACAGTGGCTGGTGAGTTGACCAAATTCACCCGCCAGTACAGTACACAGATTCACCAGTAGTGTGGGTGGCGGGTGGTAATTTCCATCCCTGACACACACACTCTTTCTCTCTCTTTCTCTCTCTCCCCCCTTTCTCTCTCTCTCTCTCTGTCTCTCTGTCCCTCCCTCTCACTCTCTCTTTCTTCTCTCTCTTCTCTCTCTCTCTCTCTCTCTGTAGGACATTGATGGCCAGGCTCTTCTGCTGCTGACCCTTCCCACTGTCCAGGAGTGCATGGACCTTAAACTGGGTCCAGCCATCAAGCTGTGCCATCAGATAGAGCGCGTCAAAGTGGCCTTCTACGCACAATACGCAAAGTAACACATGCACAATACACACACACACACACAGACACACACACACACAATACACACCCATACACAAGCGCGCACGCGCACACACACACACACACACACACACACACACACACACACACATCAATGTGTGACAAAATGGATGTTAAGGCAGCATGTACAGAGTATTTAGAACACTGGAAAACTGAAAACATCGCTTACAAAAAACACCTCGTAAAACTGCCCACCGTGATTGCTGACCGTCTGGTCGGTACAGTCAGGGTTTTGGAGCAAATTAAATATATCATATCATAATATCAACTCAGGAAGTCCTGATACTCGTGTGTGTGTGTAGTTGTGTACACACAGTCATTGTCTCTATTAAGGCGTCTTTGTGTTCCACCTCAAAAGAGTTGAAATGGATATTTATTTTTTATTTAATTGCCAGCCATGAATAATGCATAACAACGCAAAACAAACAACCATAATATATTTGCTTTATTTAACAACATCTTTCCTTGGGATGCATCATGTGTTCACTGATCATAGCTTAATAGACAGGAAATACACAGGAGACTGGGTCACACACGCACACACACACGCACACATACTATACATACAGATAAAATATATATCTTGCTTTAGAACCATTGAGCTTCAGGAACACACACATTTACACACACAGTCACTCTCTCTATCTCTCTCTCTCTCTCACACACACACACACACACACACACACTGACACGGTAAACAAGTCGGTGTGGTGACACACCCAAATGTCCCCTGTATGAGATGGAAACTGCTGAGAGTACTTACCCTGTGTTCATATTGTGTATAGAGCATAGTTGCTAGAGTCCTTCTATCGCCTATATGTAAATAGTCTTGTTTTTTTTTTCATCTATGCAAAAATTTGGTGGGGGAGGGAAAAAAACTATTTCTACTTCACTGTTTTCTTCTTTTCTACTTTGCTTTGAAAAAAAAATCCTTCACACTGCACAGTTTTGTAAATATGATTTATAATAAATTAATGACTTGGTCATAAAAAAATGAAAAAAAAAGTGTCTGTGCTGTTTTGAAAGAATTAGCATTGACATGTATGTCAGACAGTTGTGTGTGTGTGTGTGTGTACATGTAGGTGTGTGTGTGTGTGTGTGTGTGTTTGTATGAGTGAGTGTGTGTGCGTGCGCCTGTGCGTGCGTGTGTGAGATCTGCTGTTAGGTGTGCGTAGATGTAGCTGGATATGTGGGTGGTTCCCTCTGTGTGTGTGTGTGTGTGTGTGTGTGTGTGTGTGTGTGTGTGTGTGTGTGTGTGTGTGTGTGTGTGTGTGTGTGTGTGTGTGTGTGTGTGTGTGTGTGTGTGTGTGTGTGTGTCTGTATGAAAAGAGAAACCAAAGGAGGGGGAGCAAATCCCTTTTATCTTTGCAAAAGCATTAGTGAAAGCCAATGTAACCACATTTCAGAATCTACCACAATCCGTCATTAATTTGACCAAACAACTAATGCAAAAATGTCACAAACATCACCTGGGTTTCTGTAGACTTGAAATAGCATTTGTATTGGGAGTTCTTAGTCTACACTCCAGTCAGATAGATGTGAATTTTGTGTGTACATGTTTTTATATTACAAAGCTATTTTATTTGCACCATGCTTCATACTCAGGGGCAATTCTTTGTGTTTTGCATCAATCAAAGCAGAAGGAGTATCAAAGGGAGGGAAATGGGATATCTTTGCATTCTCAATAGATAAAAGTAGGAAAAGCAGAATTCCCAGGAGTTGTTGGGTTGGGAAAATTCAAAGCATTCCCATAGTCCACATAATGTCCATACCAATCCGTTTGATTTATACCATTATTCTGATCATCAGCATTGTGTTCAACTTTGGCACCAAATGCTTCCAGTTTACATCTGGTTTGAAGCAAATACTCTGTTCAGAGATACTATCAATAAACTCATATTTTACACTAATCTGGAGACTTGCCATTGAAATCACCTGGTTTTATGACCAAACAAACAAGCAAACAAACAAACAAACAAACAAAAATAACACATCTTTATTAGATTATGGTTATAGTTGTCAAGATTCAAGTGACATTTACATTTTTCTAAATAAAATATTTCAAATAAAATGAAGTAAGCCAGTGTTCTCTCTCTAGTAGCTAAAAGCACCTGATGTGAGCCTCATATCTCCAGAGTACAATGGAAACCTGCAGCAACGGAGTGGAATGGCGTCATCACTGAGAGATATTTACAGAAACTTGACTCTTTTTTCCGTGATGCGTTCCACTGGCCGTAACTGCCTGACACATCACTTGATCCGTGCCAGCGCTGAAGTGTCCTTACTCGGGATTCCACGAGGCAGCACAACTCTCTCCGGTGTGTGTGCAGGAAACACACAGATATTGCGTAACCTCCCCCCCCCCCCCCTTTTTTTACAAAAAAGTAAATGCACTCTGAAGCTATAACTCACTGATATGAAAACATTTCACAAGACGGACGTGTTTTGACCTACAGTATGCCGTCTTCAGTGTGCGTTTACTTTTTTGTTTTATGCAGTGTTTCCTTATTTTTCGTTTACGTTTCAATGGTGCAAAATGCGATGTAACAACTGAACATAATGTTACTGTGTTCAGTGTTTTAGTTATTCATAACAGTCTGTGTTCAGTGTTCTAGTTGGTCATAATAGTCTGTGTTCAGTGTCCTAGGGTTCAGTGTTCTATTATTCATAATAGTCTGTGTTTAGTGTTCTAGTTATTCATAAATGTCTGTGTTCAGTGTTCTAGTGTTCAGTGTTCTAGATGTTCATAAAAGCATGTGTTCAGTGTTCTAGCTGATCATAATAGTCTGTTTACTGTTGCAATTGTTTTCTATTTATTTAATTGAATTTAATTAACAGTGGACCTAATTAATAGATTTCATAATGGACCTGCCATACAGCCAATTAGGGTAGCCTGTTGTATAAGACTAACTGCTATCAGACATAGGTGTAAAGGCCGGCGCCCACCGGACACACCGTTCAGCGGTCTGGGCTTGACGCGCAGGATTTTAGAACAGTTTTCTATCTCTGTGCGGCTGCTGCGCGGCAGACATTTCTAGTGGCCTTTGCTCTGTTAAAAACAATGGAGTTCTAATTTCTTTATTGTCGCAGCGCGCCGCGTACGTGTCCGGTCCGACTCTGAACCTAGCCGACTGTAAGGCTACTCCCAACTAAGGCTATTTCCAACGGACATTATGTTGACTTGTCTCTATGAGGTGCTGCCTGGGTGACCTATCAGGATAGCTTGCATATATCAATGGAAAGCTTGCACAATCCAGTTATTTCCTGTGTAGCCGCATTGTGTATAAACCATAGGATAGTGTTTTCTGCAAGTTAAAAAACAAAACAAAACCATATTAACTTCCCCTGTGTATTAACCTCATAGCTGAAGACATTTTATAAAATCAATGTATAAACCACCGCTAATAGTTGGGAAATACAGTGCAGTACAGTACACCACTTTTTCTGTAGCACATACAGTACCCACACAGCTCACACATGCATAAGTAGAAGTATGTGTACGTATACCACTTCACTTCATTTGTTCTTGCCACACATTAAAAAAAGCTTGCATACACACATATTTAACTTTGCCCCCTTACAGTATCTCCTCCCTTGACCTTGCACATGCACAAAATAAGCTCACACACTTTTATCTTCCATAATAGTATACTTCTATTTCACACATCACACCCCTCTCTTCACACATAATATATTTAAATAGTTCACGCCTACTCTACAGTACTTTTACCCCGCACATAACATAAAAAGCTTGAACAACTTTTGTTCACATGGCAACGTATTGGACAATAAAGCTTCTCTTGAAAGATTTTAATTTGAGATGTGAATTCTCCTAGTGGAAGAAGAGCCATAAAGATATTATTTTCAAAGTCATTTACATATTACACAACTCTTTTTTCAGCTCCTACGAGCACCTTAAGTGCTGTACATCATGGTGCCTCACATTCACCCATTCACACACACACCAATGGCAGAGCACCAACATGCTCATCGGGAGCACTGGAGTTACACTAAAAAAGGCCTGAAGACATTTCTTTTTAGCAAAGCTTTTGGTCTTTTTTAGATGTTCTTAAACCCCTTTTCTTGTTTTTTCCTCTTTTTTCTTTTTTCTTAAATTGCTCATCTTATTTTTTGTTTTTAACCTGTAGCACTTTGAGATCAGTGATGTAAAGTGCATTATAAATAAAATGTATTATTATTATTATTATTATTATTATTATTATTATTAGTTAAGTGTCTTTCTCAAGGACACTTCAACAGGGTCAGGAGGAGTTGGGCTCACTCGAACCAGCAACCTTCCAGTTACTGGACAACTCCTCTACCTCCTGAGTCACTGCCGCCCCAAATTAAGTCAAGCCTCATTTGTGGGTGCTAGAGCACAGCCGGTTACAGCCCCCATACTACACTAGGGTCTAGATTAAAATTCAGGTTAAACCCAGGTTAAAATCCAGCCCAGGCCGTTTCCATGACCACCCCATCTCTCTCTCTCTCTCCTGCTTGCTTCCTGTCGGTCTCATCACTCATCACTGTCCTATCCCAATAAAGGCAAATCGCTTTTGTTTCTTAAAAAAAAAAAACTTGCACAATTTGTAAAAACACCTGACCAAAGTGCTTTCCAAGATTGCAAGGTGCTTTCCAAGATATAGCAAAGTGCGTTACAGCTAAAGTGCTACACCAAGACGTAAAGGATGATGTGAACTAAAGAATGTGGGCTCTGTGTCACAAGCGGCTGTGGCATCCGTTTCACATTCAAGCTCAACTGTCCATAGGGACCCAAGTTCAAATCCAGCCCTGGGGTATTTCCAATCCCACCCCATCTCTCTCTCTCTTTCTCTTTATCGTTCTCTTTCCAGTCCCACCCCATCTCTCTCTTTCTCTCTCATTCTCTTTCTCTCTCCCTTTCTCTTTCTCTGACTTCCTGTCACTGCTCATTGTCTTTGTTGAATATACTGTAGGCAAGAGTCCAAAAATATACTTTTTAAAAAAGAAACTCAATAAAAAAAAACAAATCACAATATGTCTACAGCAAATTAGATCATCACAGCAGTCAACGCTGCGAGTGAAGTGATGGGATGTGTCTGCTATCTGACGGCTTTGTTTGTTGTTGTTTCTCTGCATAAGGACCTCCTGCTGTCGTTTGTTTGGAAAATCTGTACAAAGTCTCTGACGGGGACATTTTTCTGATACACAGGAAAGTCCCGGTTGGGTCGTGAACAGATATTGAAAACTAAACTACAACACTCCAAAACAAGTGAATCATTTCTTTGGCACATTTGAAAAAAACTGGACTTCTTGAAAAACAGTTTTTGGTGTATACCATGAACTTTTTTTCTTTTTTCTTTTTTTGAACATGATTGCAAGTTTAAAAAGAGCACTTCTCCATATCCATATGTTAATGTAACCTTTTCCCTTCATCTCTGATGCATTATTTATCTGTGTCGATATGCTTTCAGAAATAGCTTTCATGTATATGCCATGTTTGTGCATCCCCCACCCACAGAGTAAACTTTAGTGGAATATAATTAGTTTATTATTCTAAACCCACGACGTTATCACTGTAAGATGCACCAGTCAAGTCTGTAGCAAGACGATCAGTGAGTGCGACTGTGAACCAGATGTGGCTCCAGTCTGCGCCAAATCTGTGCGTCGTCTTTGCCGATCATCCCCAAAACTCCCGGCCCCCTGTTCGCTCCGGCGTTTCGTCTGCGCGGTTTGCTGCGTGTGGCGCGTCGTCCGTGGGCTTGTAGTGCTGGGTGAGTTCTTTGAGCTGCGCTGCACCCCACGCTGAGGAGCAGCCAGGGCTGGAGACATGCTGGAGGAAAGGCTGGGAGATGAGCATCTAATCAGAGGGAACAGAAAGGCTGGCCCAGTCAGGAGGGGAGGGAGTGTGTGGGGGGGGGCGGGATTGTCACAGTTTGAGACTTTTTCAAAAACGTTGTGAAGAGTCACAGTTGTTAAACTGTGAAGAGACACGCGCACAGCACACATCAGCTCCACTGCATACGAAGACACAGACACCTTTAATGTATCCGTGCACTACAGTTTAAGTGCATAATACTTACATGATTACATGTATACTGTCTATTTAATAATAATACTGATAATAATAATAATAATAATAATAATAATATATATTTAATTTAGACCTCTCAAGGTACCCAAGGGCACTGTACAGTGTAATAAGATATAGACATAAGAATTACAAATAAAGATCCCCTTTACTGAGTACTACTCAAGGCCTACTCGGACAGGATTAGTTTTATGGGGTGACATCAGGTAAAGTAATAATTAGGAATTTAGTCCCGTCCGGACAGAGTATGTTTATTACAGCCACTTTAACCTTCTGTAAAAGGGTCCAGAGAAATTACCGTAGGTAATATTAATTCTGTGCGAACGCGACCCTCTGTAAAGATGTCTGTAATATTTCGTCACATCCTGATTTAAAAACAATTCCACCATAGTCTGAATGAAAACATAACATGCTGGGCAGCTTCAAACAGGACGTTAGCTAGTTTGCCTAATGGCTTGATGTTGTTAGCAATTTCAAACTACTTATGGCATAACATAGAGCTAATGTTTGCTAGTTTAACCAACTTATGTAGTCTTTCAAATCTGAAAATGCTGCACGCAACTGACGCAAAGTATCACATGCACGGCGACGAAGATGTGACAGAAGAACGTAAAAGTAGTTACTCCTCCCATGTCAAATAAAATTACAGAGATTTCTAGTCCCGTCCGAATTGGACATTTACATTACAGAGGTCATGTGATAAAGCTGCATCACTCTACATCCCCATGTAAAATAAGTCCTGTCCGAATAGGGCTTTAGGCTGTGTACTATAGTTTTTCCAGTACAATTGCTAGAACACTTAGCACCATTCTCTGTACCAAATTCTCTGTTCTCTGAACACATTTCTTGACTCAATCCCCCTTTTGGCTAGCCTGGCAAGCCAAACTATACATTAAATGTATAGTCTGGAGTCGGACCATTCACAGAGCTGAAGCCTGTGGGTGGGATGAATCATCTTTCAAACTGCCTCTGCATGTAATAGGCCACCACTTGTGACCAATCATAGCCAGCCAGCAAAACGGCAAATACATCCTTCTTTAAAACGAATGACTTGAGTGCTTCAGTGCAAGTCTAACTCTTCCAAAGTCGATGACAAAGCCGATTCAAACGAGTGGACCATCCCGCTAGGCAAAAGATATTTTTTGCCGCTAGGGTGCGTCTAGATTTCTAGGTTACCCTTTGGCAAAACCTTAAACACATTCTCTTGCAGTAAAGGGCCATTTACACCAAGAACGATAACTATAACTATGACCATAACGCAAAAAGCTTTCACACTGACCAGCGATAAAGAAGTCTCTCCTCGTGTTAATGAGTGAATTGGTGTGAACGGTCCTTATTGGAGAATTCGGGTGTGATATTGACTTAAAGTATGTTGAAACATGATACCGAGTGTGAGCGTTTGTCTCAGAGCTGATCTCGACCTGCCCCCTGGACTCAGAAATCTGCCGCTCGTTCGCCGATGCTAGCAACAGGTTTTCAATGGGAGTGCCTTGGCATCGGGTTAGCCATGCAAATAAATCACTGTTTTACACCATTTATGAGGCTTAAAGTAGCTCCACACTTGCTCTCTCTCTCTCCTGCAGTGTTCATCTTTCACGTTTGTTTTCTGGTTGTTTATTTAACTGACTTCATCCTCCCACACCACTGTCATCTCCTCTCTTCTATTTCTCCTCTTCTAATATCATGATAATTAATATTACATTACAAAAAAGATAGAAATTAGTTATGAACAGGCCCATCATTGTTTTTTCTTAATTGTGTACTCTATCACACAATTCGGGCAAATTAGATGTATTCACCAGTGCTTTTTCAAAGTTCTTGATTTTCTCGTTTTAAATATCAGGGTCCTCAGAAGTCTACCAATAAAGTGTGGAGCTTCCCAGTGTTCATTATTTGACTACGTGTCAGGGGTATAGTACTGATCAAACAGAGGAGTTCAGTTTGTCTGGTTAAACTGGATTAGACGTCACCCCGCCACACTCTCCCAATGACCGTGCCGGGCATTCAGAAGTTGAATTTATGCTCCAGTTATGATCAATAACCTCAAAGACACGCGTGAAAACACTATTTTACACTTCAATTAATTTCAACTTGAGTGAACACGTGAAATAAGGAAATACCCTGTTTCACAGGTGTGATATTTTCAGAATCCCTTTTTTAATGTCATGGTATTTATTAGTTGGTCAAATGAAGAAATGTTTTGAGAAAGCTATTGGTCTTTTTTTCTGGCTGACACCAATCTATCAGCCCTTTTTAAACTCAGCTCACAGCATGTTTACCAAAGACTTCAATAACAATAACAACAAACGGAAAACCCACAAAAATGTAAAAACAAACCCTTAAAGGAAAACTGCAGTTGCTATCAGCTGGGTGCTTTTCCCCAACTGAATAAGATGATAGCTAAGCCCAACATCAACAACTCACAACAAACACAGGCAAGAGACTAACTAAAATCCACACAAATTGAATATCAATGAAAACATTAATAATAATAATAATAATAATAATAATGATAAACAACTCATGACAAACAGCTGACCTCGGCTGATTGGCCAGTGTATCGGTCTCTATCTGACCTAAACTGGAACTAGATGCAGTCTCGACCTTGAGCATGAGCTTCTGTTGGCCTGAATATGGACTGAATGTGGCCCTGATGTGGCTCTGATATGGCCCTGATGTGGCTCTCATATGGCCGTGATGTGACTGACATGGCCCTGATTTTGCTCTGATGTGGCTCTGATATGGCCCTGATTTGGCTGAGTGGAGTCCTGATCTGGCCCTGATGAGGCCCTGATTTGGCCCTGATGTGGTCCCGACATGGCCCTGAGGATTCCGATGTGACCCTGATTTGGCCCTGATGTGGCCCTGGTCTGGCTGGGTGGAGTCCTGAATCCTGATGTGGTCCCAATGTGGCCCTGATACAGCCCTGATGGTCCCGATGTGGCCTTGGTATGGCCCTGATGTGGCCTGGTTCTGGCTCACGAGAGGTGCAGATGGGTTTTCTTCAGTGCCTTGCCCCAGCTGCTCAACTGGATGTGCCAGTATCTCCTGTTGTGTGGACCGGCCTCAGGGGAGTATTGTGGTTCAAAGATGTTTTTCTTTCTTCTTTTTCTTCTCTTTTCTTTTTTTCCTTTAAAAAAAACAAAACAAAAAAACAAAAAGCTGTGGCCTTTTCATGCTGTTGTTGTTCCTCTTCGGGGTTTGCTTTGTATTCCTCTGAAGTGATTTTGTTTAGTTATGGGTAATCACTTCCCGTTAACACAACACTCGAAACGCTGATCATTTCAGACCTATTAGAAGTGCTGAAGCAGTAATTTTTACCTTTTTAAACTCAATATTCAGGACTGTTCTTTGTTTGTTTCCCTCCCCCCCCCCCCAAAAAAAAAAAAAAAAACCTGTTAGCTGCATTTATGGTGTTAAAAGACAAATCATATTTGTAATTTTGATATATTGCACTTGTAATATATAGCTTTCACTCAAGGACCAAAATGCAAAACAGTGCAAACAATTCAATGATTACTGGCAACCATGGATACAAGAAGAAGAACACAACAACACTGCATCATAACAACACTAACACACAAACACACAAACAAAGACTGACCGTGAACTAGGAAACAGAAGTGTTTAAACACACGGGGCTAAACAAGACCAATAACATACAGGTAGGAAAGGAGCAAGGCATCAGGGAAAAGTACGAGATTCAGGTGAGGGGCGGAGACCGGGGATGTGTTCGTCTTCAGGTAAACGCCTAGCGCTGGCTTAAGGCACTTTCTCCTCATCAAATGTATATTTCTCTGCAGAGCTTCCCCGACAGCTTTAGCGCGTATATTTATGCATAAATAGGCTATATATAAATACTGTATATAAATTGCAAGCCTGGTTCTTCTTGTTCTTTACGCGTCTCAGACTTCTAGATGTAAACAGGAGACGATACATCTCCTGCAGAAACTGCAAGGTTACAATAGCGGATAGGGACACTGGGGGCGGGAGGAAATATTACTGTTTTCGATGAAACTGTCAAGCAAAACAAAACGATTTCTGAGCGATTTTTTGACTATGAAAAAGTTGCATAGGGTCTCTTTAAAGGAAAACTATGCAGGATTGGCGATTTCATCGCCGGTTTCGCTTTCGCTTTTCGTTTTCGCTCGTTTTATGTTTGCATATTTCTCTGCAGAGCTTCCCTACAGCTTTAGCGTGTATATTTTACAAAACTCCTCAATCGGTCAGTCTGCCGTGCCTTTTCAGGAGACTTTACATGACACTTCCTGGAGTAGAGCATGGGTGCGTGCCCGAGGGCTCCTGAAATTGCAAGTGTGGTTGTACTGCTACAGACCACTAGGGCGGGCGAAAAAAACATTGTTCGACTGACAATGACTCATTTAATCATATAACAGTATGGAACGAATTGATTGATTGAAAAACGTTGCATAGTTTACCTTTAAACTAGCTGATTCTAATTAGCACAACTCTTCAGCCAGGTAGAGTAGCTACAGTAATTGATGAGATCACCTGTGTTAAGTGCAGAGATAGAACCAATACATGATTGGACTTCTACTCACTGAACCTAGAGTTTTCCACCATGACTTCATGACTTTTAATATGTACCACATGTGTCGTTGATGCTCTCTCTGCACAATGCACATTTTTCTCTTGAGAGAGACAAACAAGACTTACAGTACTGTACTTACACACAGGGTTATGGTTATGGTTGTGGCTATGGCTATTTGGCAGACGCCTTTGTCCAAAGCGACATAGAAATAAAAACAATACACTGGTTGATTTAATAGTGAACAATTTAAAAGAAAGTGCACAGGAAGTAGCCAAAGGAGAACCTGGAATAAGACACAGGAAGTAGAAAAAGGTGCCATATGGGGACAGACATGATGGAATACCAAATGTATGCATTATGCAAAATATATGCATTTATTTCCTGTAATGGAACAATGCCATTGTAATATAAATGCTAAATAAATAGTAATAATAAAAAAACATAGACCGAATAAATAAACATACAGACAGGGAAACAGGAATAGACAGGATAATAGACAAGAGCTCTACGCTGAGTTGTTCTGTCTGTTGTTTCCAATGGAATACTTGAAGAAGTTATTTGCCGCATGTGGTTAGGTTCACCAGTAATTACCGTGTAGACATGCTACGTGCAATTGGTAGACATCTCCCTTTGAGTCAGTATGAGAGAGACAGAGTTTATTCAACTGCCACCACTTCGTGTTGCCAGGCAACATCATTTGAAATGTGTGTTTTGCATGGTACGGGCTGGGGTGGGGGTGGGGTGGGGGGGGGGCGCGTTGCAGTGTTCCATTGCAGGAAGCACATAGTCACACAGAAGAGTGGTTAAAAGGTGCGAGGCATGAACACGGTGCTGAGAAAATGACAACTGCTCTCTCTCTCTCCCCCTGTCTCTCTCTATTTATCTAATCTCTCTCTCTATCGCTATCTATCTCCGTCTCTCACACACAAACACACACGGACACGTGTGCGCGCACACACACACACACACACACACACACACACACACACACACACACACACACATGTATGTATATATATATATATGGTAACACTTTATTTGAAGGGGTCTACATAAGGGTGTCATGTAACCGTCATAAGAATGACATGACACATGTCATGCACATTAATGACACATTATTGACGTTTATGACTGTTGTCATAATGTGTCATTCGGTTTTTGTTATGTCAAGTTGACATTGTTTGGGCGTCATCATTATGACAACTTGACATTAGGCAAGATGACATTATCTGATGGCGTCTTTGTCATGACAACTTGACATTAGGCAAGAAAATGTAATCCGTTTACAATATTGTCATGACAACTTGACATATAATTGTGTTTGGCCTGACTTATTTTCTAGGTTTTTTAAGTGATGAGCCTGAACAATTGGCTGTCATGACACCATTATAAATTGGTCATGAATACTTTTCTTGACCTCAACTACAGTGGTACAGTTTTGGTTTGTCATTAAGCTGTCACAAAGAACTATTACTGACCAAAATAGTTTTCTGACAGTGTCATGAATACTTACCTTTGACCTCAAGTACAGTGAACCATCTGAGATGTTTCCTGAACATGTCATGAAGTGTCATTACACTGTCATGTAGGTTTCATTTCTGTACATTTTACATTTCTGGAACATTGAGTCTAATTTCAAGTATGATAACAACAAACACCATGCTCAAGTCATGACTTCAAAGAGTTTATTTCAGCAATGAATGTTGCAAAACATATGATTGTAGTGCCTCGTTGCCATGGGTAGCTATCCTGAGTAAATAGGATAGCATTTAAAAACACCCTTAGCTTAGTGATCCCACAATGATATGCACATTCTATTTACTCTTATTTACACGTTCATCACACATGCATTAGGCCTACACTCAATCTTCAATAGTTTTCAATAGGCTAACTTTCAGTTTCAGGTATCAAATGTAATACGACCAACATCCAAGCAAAACATGGTTTTCTCTTTAATTAAAATAAAATACCAAACCCTATACCATGGCCGGCAGTTATTAAGTAAACAAATAAAAAATGAGTAGGCTATACCCAACCAGTTGTCAGAGTTCGTGTGGCAGGGCTGTAGGCTAACGTTGCTATGTGCGTTAAAGCCTAAAACCAAAACGGCTCTTTCACGCCACTCCAGCAGCGCAATAAAGAAAACTCGCGTGTAGTATGTAATGGATGGACCAGATGGACAGATGTCTTCAGCGAGGCTCGTGGAGGTTCCGAGGATAAGTGGCCATGCAGGCTATCTCACGCAAAGTCAGTGCTAGCAGCTAGCTAGGTCTTGCTGACTAGCTGAAGGCTTTATACTTGTGGGAAATTCTCATCTCGAAGGTTTCACTTCCAACACAACTTCACCGTCTAGCAGTAATGTTTAAGTAAGCGTTTTACCCACTAAACACAAAGGCTATATTTGTGTTAGGCTGCAGTAAACCTTTCCCGCTAGGCAGTCGTTCTCTCTTCTTCTCCCTGGTGTTGTTTCTTATTTCCTGATTAGGCTACCCTTGACCTCTAGCTCAATTCTCATTGGCTCAAATAATACAAATGTAACATAAACTACACATTTCTATCCTTTTCACTTTTAGAATCAAAACATAATATCTTGACAACATTTCAGTAACTAGGAAATTATAAACAAAATATATTCATCTAAAGCAATGCATAACCATGAAATTGAATAAACATGACTTGCGTGCACAAGAGTCAACGTTTCCAGTAGGCTAGAGATGAATATATATTTGTTTACAATTTCCTAGTTACTGAAATGTTGTCAAGATATTATGTTTTGATTCTAAAAGTGAAAAAGATAGAAATGTGTAGTTTATGTTACATTTGTATTATTTGAGCCAATGAGAATTGAGCTAGAGGTCAAGGGTAATCAGGAAACAAGAAACAACACCAGGGAGAAGAAGAGAGAACGACTGCTGAGCGGGAAAGGTTTACTGCAGCCTAACACAAATATAGCCTTTGTGTTTAGTGGGTAAAACGCTTACTTAAACATTACTGCTAGACGGTGAAGTTGTGTTGGAAGTGAAAACTTCGAGACGAGAATTTCCCACGAGTATAAAGCCGGAGT